>NW_027189141.1:2383587-2433587 GCF_040958095.1 Procambarus clarkii
GGGGGTTTAATACCAGAAGTTGAGTTACTCCTAGTACACTTCAACGAGGCTGGTTCTTCCTCGAATAAAATTAGTAACTCTTACTAAGATATATAAATGATATAAACATTTGATAATTTGGTTAGTACCAAGAATATATTGAATAATGGTTAGATAAGAAAATTGTTCCTATCTAAAGTTCATGAGGCTATGAAATTATACTTGACTTCCTAGCTCACGTAAATGAAATATAATTTTTAATTATTATTAGGTTTCAACTGTTCATAAGTAAGTGATAACTAAATTGAAATAATCTCACCTGCTTAGCTGTGACAGTGAACGGAAGCGTGGTGTCGAGATGGCGTCATCTGGAACTTGCTGGAACACGTGACTCGCTAGCGTATGCGTGGGAAATTGTTGCACTCACGGCAGCTCCAACACACGCTGGAAACCAATGGGGTGTAAAATTGTCTATATAGGTAAATTATATCATTACGATTCAATGGAAGGGACTTAATTAAATGCCTTGTGGACGTACCTTGTCGTTAGGGGAGGTATCACGACGTAATGATGAACTAAGGGAAAAGTTTATTATATAGTGAGCTCCTATATAAAAAACTATACCACTTAACCTGCTGGTTGTCCACCGATGCTATCCTTGGATCGCTAATGTAGTAATTGCACACTCCAGGGCCGATCATGTAGTTGATGAAAGTTTTGCCTCTCCCTGGACTTATGGCCGCCACGTTGTCTCAGGCGTCGTCCACCCGCATGGAGGTCTCGTGTCCGACTCTCTCCTCTCTCGTGCATGCGCAACATATTTTAGTAGAAACTGAATTTTTTTTCCTTGTAATTACTCAACTTACGTCAATGAGAATAGGGTCGCAATTATAGGGAGTTAAATATTGTTTATATTCTCGTTATATTCTATATTCTACGAGATGTGGAAGTAAGTATTACAATTCATGGTGTTGTAGAAAGTGTTGAAATGCAAAGTGTGGTGGTGCATCAAAACAAGGTGTTGCAGTATTACAATATAAAGTATTTCTGGAAATATTATACTTCAAAGGGCAGTAGTCTTAGAATGCAAGGTGTAGAAGCATGTGTTACAACACTAGGTATGGCAGTGTTACAATTCAAGGTGTATCAGTAAGTGTTACAAAACAAGGTTTGGCAGCAAGTGTTTCAATGCAATGTGTTGCAGTAAGTGTTACAATAAACTGTGTGGCGGTGTTACTGTATTTGCACTGCGAACATAACGTCTCACTGTATTTGGACTACCAATGTAATGGCCAACATACTGTATTTTGACTACCAACATAACGTAGCAACATCAGTTTAACAATACTTTTTTTTGCACTTCTTAATAGAACAAATGCTTCAGTGTTTGCAATTTCAATGTTAAATAAATAAAAATTTATTATGAAAATGTAGGCTTAATTGAGTTTTTTATACGATATAATTAGCTAAATATTTGTTAACATATTTCACATAAACTTAACTGAAGATAATGTAAAATAGTAATCAGTAAATTTATCTGGGTGTAACTTTAGCTGGAGAGAAAAAGGCTCCGCCAGGAGTTGAACCTGAATCTGCCACTTTAGAGGCGGCCGTGCTGACCGCTGCACCACAGAGCCGGACTCTGGAATTATTATGTTTATTATATAAATTTTGCGGATAAAATGGTTATATATAAACAATATAAATGATCGTATATAACAATGTGTGACGGTAAATATTACAATAAAAGGTGTGGGTGGATTACAATACAAGGTGAGGCAGTAAGTATTTCAATTCAAGGTGTTGCAGAATTACAATACAAGGCGTGGCAGTGTTACAATACAATGTGTGGCAGTAAGTATTATAATTCAAGGTGTGGCAGTGTTACAATACAAGGTGTGGCAGTAAGTCTTACAATACAATGTGTAGCATTGTTACAATACAAGGCTAATGCTGCCGGTGTCTACTCTATTTCATGTTCGTCTTGTCCACTCCAAAATTTTGGGGAAACTGGCTGTACACTTAATGACAGACTTAAGGAACTCAAAAGAGGTTTTATGTCTGCAGACACAAACAATGCTATCTTAAGTCATGTTAGAGATTTTTGTCATAATATTGATTGCTCTCTCCTAACTCTACTTTTCACAGACGCCGTCTTGTCTAATCGGCTCTGATACACAACCTGCCCAACATGAAACTTAGTCCTGTCTTTGTTGCCGTTCACTCTTCCCTTTCACAGTACATACTCAGATGATCTAAACTTTCTAACAAGCGGGACCTAACATAAGCCTACCAATCCTTTGTCTATTTCTCTCGCCTCTTTTACTTACGTTCCCATTCTTACACCTATTGTTACCCCCTTACACCTATCCTATCTGTACCTTTTGCCTTGCTCTTACCTTCCTCTAAGATTTCCTCCTCCTCACCTCTCTCTTGCCTTACTAAATGCCCCGTGCATTTTTTGTCTCAGCCATACACAAACTAAGACTTGTTTGCAAGTGCTGCTGGGAGGTAATAAACCCAATAGTTTAAGTATAGGCATCGATAGGCATAAAATAGCTTCAAACTCCACATTAATCCAACAAGAGCAGCTGCATTAACTGCAAATTCCACAGCGACTACAGTGATTAGAAAAGCAGTTGAAGAATGGAACACACTAGTGAACATTCTGCATCTACATCCACCACCGAGATAATGTTATTAAAACAAGAATAAAACCAGTGCACTAAAACAGAAACGAGAAAGAAACTGGAAAAGTAGGAAACCACTCATTTTAAATTTTGACTCATATATCACAGTAACAAGCATATCGTGAGTAACCGAACTCAATTACTGGCTCACCATAGGCCGTGCTAAATGGACATTTTGTTCTGAGTAGCTAAATCTAAAACCACAATACCAACAACCTTGTCTCATCACAATCGACTTAATAATGGTCCAAGACGGAGCGAAACGTCGTCGTCTCTAATTTTTTTTTTTATTTTTTATTTTTGCAGGGATATTCCAGCGCGTGCCCTAAGTCTCTGGCTGGCCCAGTACGTGTGGCTTGTTTCCGTTTTACTAGGGCGGAGCATGAGTATTTATGACTCGTATGGTCGCTTAAGTAAGATTTTGCCATTTGTGTTTAACAACTTCTTCTGCTCTGTGAATCGATGTTGAAGTCTTAATGGGTTTGTAACTGTGTACTGTGTTAGAAAATGTTCCAGTGGTCTGTCGGGCATTTCTCCACAGTGCTGTCTCTTTATCTTCTGGTGTATTGTTTAGTCAACACACCAGAAGATAAAGAAGAACACACACAATAACAACACATTCAGCCACGTTATTGTGACTCATCATCTACGTAGCAGTAAGTGTTACAATACAAGGTGTGGCAGTAAATGTTACATTGCAAGGTGGGGCAGTGTTACAGTTCAAAGTGTGGCAGTATTACAATACAAGGTGTGGCAGTAGATGGTACATTGCAAGGTAGGGCAGTGTTACAGTTCAAGGTGTGGCAGTATTACAATACAAGGTGTGGCAGTACATGGTACAACAAAAGGTGTGGCAGTAGTATTAGAAGGCATCCCTCTGTCTCAGGAGACTATAAAGTTGCGCTCTGGTTGTGGGTCAGGAGTGGCCTTTCCAGGGTGCAAAGCCAGGGTAGATACGTTAAAGAATCAAAGACAACACAATGTTAATGTGTTGATACGGAGGAGAAGCCGTAGACCTTTGCAGCAGGTCCCCTACCCCCCCCCCCCCCCCCACGGCGCCGTCAGTCAACAAGTAGGTAAATGTTACAATACACGGTTATCTTAAGATGATTTCGGGCTTAGTGTCCACGCGGCCCGGTCATCCTCCAGGCCTCCATCCCCAGGAAGCAGTCCGTGACAGCTGACTAACTCCCAGGTACCTATTTACTGCTAGGTAACAGGCGCATCAGGGTGAAAGAAACTCTGCCTACTGTTTCTCGCCAGCACCCGGGATCGAACCCGGGACCACAGGATCACGCGTGTAGTGTTCTGTCCGCTCAGCCACCGGCTCCCCTGAAGGTGTGAAGTGTTTCTACGCATGGTGTGGCAGAGTTACAATGCAAGGTGTGGTAGTGTTTCAATTCATGGTATAGCAGAGTTACAATACAAGGTGTGGCAGAGTTATAATACAAGGTGTGGCAGTAAGTATTACAATTCAAGGTGTGGCAGTGTCACATTGCAAGGTAGGCCAGTGTTACAGTACAAGGTGTGGCAGTGTTACAATACAAGGTGTAGTAGTAAGAGCTACATTACAAGGTGTGGAAGTGTTACAATAGCAGGTGCACCACTAAACGTTACAATACACGGGGTGGCATTAAAGGTTACAATAAAGTAACGTTCTACTTGCTGTATTTGAATAGATTACAAAACATATAACCTGCTGTATTTGAACAACCAATGTAGTTTCCCATTACTGTATTTAGACTAACAACGTAACATTCCACATACTGCATATGAATAAATAATATAACGCCCCACATACATTAATTGAAGAACCAAGAAAACCCGCTATTTCCTGTATTTGGAACCCATGGGACCGACCCACCTAATGTATTTGGACTAACAACGTAACGTCCCACATACTGTATTTGGCACCAACGTAATGTACCATCACCAGTTTTACTATTCTTCTTATTTTTGTTTGTTTTACAGAACAAATTCTTCTATGTTTGTTATTTAAAAGTTCAAAAAATAAATAACAAATGATCATGACACTGTAGATCTAATATAGTTTCTCATATATGCTATAATTAGTTAAATATACATATTCACATTTACCAATACTCTGCTGAAGATAATGTAAAACATTAATTAGTAAATTTATCACGGTGTAAATTTAGCTGGAGACAAAAAGTTGAACCTGAGATGAAAGTTGAGCCAGAAGTTGAACCCGAGTCTGCCACTTTAAGGGCGGACGTGCTGGCCGCTGCGCCACAGAGCCGGGCACTGGAATTATGATGTTTATTATATAAATGTTGCGGATCAACAGCCCTCCCTCCAGCACTGGCATAGAAGTTCATGCAGCTCAGTTTTAAGTGTTCCTCGAACGCATTTGAGAACTTCAGGTGGAATCCCATCGTCTCCCGGCGCCTTCCCAGTGGAAATTGAATGCAGTGCTTTCTCAACTTCTTCCACAATCGGTTCAAAGTCTAGTTCTTCCATGATGAACAGACACTCGATTTTATCCAAGGCCTCTATGCTGACCAAGTTATATCTCTGGAGTAGAGTTCGGAGCAACGTTCCACCCAGCGATTCATCTGTTGATCACGATCTTAAATGATCTCTCCAGTGGCTGACTTCAGAGGAGCCGTCCTGTTTTGTGTAGGGCATGTTGCCTGTTTGATCCCTTCGTACATGCCTCTTATGTTGCTGACATTGTCCACGGTCTGCATGCTGGAACAAAGTTGGAGCCAGTAATCGTTAGCACAGCGCCTTGCAGTTTGTTGAACTCTTCTGCAGGCAGTTCGGAGGACCTGTAGGTTTCTTCTCTGAGGGCAGGTTCTTGTAGACTGAGAAGCTCGTCTCTTTTCGTCTTCGAAGGGCAACAGTTCCTCTCCACTGGCCTCGAACCAGTCTGCTGACTTGTTCTGCCTCTTACCGAAGGTGGACATGGCAGTTTTGAAAATAGAGACCCCCGAGGTTTGACCACCTCTCACTTGCGCTATCGCAGGGTGGTCCAAGAAAGGCATTTACAAGCACAGCTGTGAATTCACCCACCTTATGAAGGTCACGGGTACTGTTTACGTTAATGTGTGGTCTTTCCTCCTTCTTTGCTCGGTGGATTTTCCGGGGTTGGAACTTTACTTAGCAAATTACGAGGGAATGGTCGGTATTACAATCTGCGATCTGAAAGCTGCGGGTCAGTTTGACGCTTCTCTGATTGCTACGCCCTGTAAGCAGCAGATCGAGTTGGTGCCAATGCTTAGACCTGGGGTGTCTCCAGGGAACCTTGTAATGGGACTTCGTGTCGAAGACGGAATTGATGACACAGAGATCATAACGACAGCAGAACTCTAGGAGGCGCTGCCCATTCTCATTCATTTTCCCAAATCCAATGATCAAAATTCAATGAAAATCAAAACTCAATCAAATTCAATTATCAAAATTGCAGATATTTTACAGCACATGATGCAAACAATGTATTAACAGATAATCACAATATTTCTGTAATCAACTTGAACGTTAGATCCCTAGGTAAACACTTCGATGATGTTAGTGCCTTGATTGAAACTATTGACAACAAATTCTCTTTTATTATACTTACTGAAACGTGGTTGAAAGAGGATACTACTCAACTCTTTAACATGCCTAACTACTTGGCAATTCACAACTGTCGTCAAATTCAGAGAGGTGTTGGTGCTGCTCTTTACTACCACTAAGAACTAACATGCTTAAAAGTAATTAGAACTAGAGACTGCTGTGGGGAGTATATCTTCGCCAGTTTCAGAGTCAAGGGTGCCGAGTCTGTCCTGTCTGTGGGTGCAGTCTATAGATTCCTTAACACTGATGTGTCCGAATTCAATCCAAACCTTAGAAATCTAATACTAGATAACAGACTGAACAAAAACCATCTAATTATCGCAGGGGACTTTAATATTGACCTCTGCGAGCCTGAACACCCTACTGCCGTTAGCTTCCTCAACTGTATGAATTCCTGCTTCCTCATACCCTTAATCACTAGACCAACTAGAATCACTGATAGTACTGCTACGACTCTAGATCACATCTGGACCAACATAACCTCTCCGCTTACTTCAGGTATAATCACCGATAGCACTACAGACCATTACCCCACATTTCTCTTAACTAACATTATCAAACCACCTCTTGAGTCAAGGGAGTTAAGCTTTAGGCTGCACAATGAAACTGCTATAAACAATTTTATAACTGCTGCTGATTATGTCAACTGGGAGTCCGAGTTAGGTAACATGGGGGACATCAACCTAGCAGTGCAATCTTTTCTTCAAACAACTCTTAGGCTTTATAACACCCACTGTCCTATGCTTACAAAACAAGTCACAAACAAAAGGCTTAACAATCTTTGGCTTACAAAGGGAATACTTAAATCCATTAACAAAAAACACGACCTTGAGAAGAAGTATAGGTTAGGAACCGTCTCCAAAGAATTCTCAAAGAATTACTCGTTATTGCTATCTAAAATAATTAGACGAGCCAAAACTAAATACTATGAAGATAAATTTACCCAAATAAAGAGCAACATTAAAAAAACTTGGAGCACAATTTCACAAATATTGGGATCAAAGAAGATTTTAAATAACAAACCAACACTACTGTCCAATAACGTTGGTCAGCTTTCAGCCTCTGATTCTGCTATTGAGTTCAATAGGTTCTTCTCTTCCATTGGGTCATCCCTTGCAAATGATATTCCATCTTCCAGTAATGTTGTTAAGGACTATCTTACAGGTAACTATTCACAGTCTCTGTACCTAAAGCCTACTAATTCCACTGATGTCAATGAGGTAATCCTTTCCCTTAAAACCAAGTCTAGTGCCCTCGAGGAGATACCAACTTTAATTTACAAAAAAGCCTCCAGATCTTTAGCCCCTGCGATTGCATTGCTCTTCAACAAGTCACTTGAACTCCAAACCTTTCCAGACATTCTAAAAAAAAGCAAGAGTAACCCCTGTCCACAAATGTGGTGATCTCACAGATGTTAACAACTACAGACCTATATCAATCCTGCCTAACTTGTTAAAAATATTTGAAAAACTAATCTACAAGCAGCTTTTCTAGCCAAACACAATATACTTAGCTCTTGTCAATATGGCTTCAGACCCCAAAAAAACACTAACGATGCACTTATTAATATGATTAACTTGATTCACGCAGCTCTTGATAAAAAGAAGTTCCCTGTTGGGTTATTTGTGGACCTGCGTAAGGCTTTTGACACTGTCAACCACCGAAACCTTCTTCTTAAATTACATCATTATGGAGTCAGAGGACACTCCCTGCAATACCTCAAATCTTATCTTACTGACAGGCTCCAGTATGTTTCTGTGAATAATACAATTTCTCCCACCCTACCCATCAACATTGGTGTTCCTCAGGGCAGCATACTTGGCCCTCTCCTCTTTCTCATCTACATTAATGACCTTCCAAATGCCTCCCGACACCTCAAACCAATTCTATTTGCTGACGACACAACCTTCATTTACTCCAGTCCTGACCCCCTTGCTCTAAATGCCACAGTAGATACTGAGCTAAAGAAAGTCCATCTTTGGCTAACTGCCAACAAACTCACCCTTAACATTGACAAAACGTTCTATATTCTGTTTGGCAATAAATCATCTAATCAAATAAATCTCAAAATAAACAATACCCAAATTTGTAATAAATTAGATGGCAAATTCCTTGGCGTTCTCATCGACCAGTAGCTGAATTTCCAAGGACACATTCTAAATATATTAAAAAAAGTTTCAAAAACTGTTGGCATTCTTTCTAAGATCAGATATTATGTACCCCGCCCTGCCCTGGTGACTCTCTATTACTCCCTCATCTATCCATATCTCAACTATGGTATTTGTGCTTGGGGTTCTACTACCCAAAATCATTTACGTCCTCTAATTACTCAACACAAAGCTGCTATTAGGACAATATCCAACTCTAGCCCCAGACATCACTCGGTACCCCTACTCAAATCTCTGAATATGTTAGATATTAAGTCACTGCACATTCTCTCATGTGTATTATACATATATAAAACGCTGAACTGTAATGCCAATCCTGACCTCAAAAGATTCATTGAAGGCTGTAACAGAACCCATGAGCACCACACCAGAAATAAATACAGTTTTGATATTCCTAGAGTACGACTTAATCAAACTAGAAATGCTCTTCAAATCAAGGGACCCAGAATGTGGAATGACCTGCCCAACCATGTTAAAGACTGTACCTCTCTCAACCAGTTTAAGATAAATACGAAGCACTACCTAATAAATTCCCTGTAACCTACCTTACCCCTCTGTTGTCAACCCATGTCTGTTTTTTTTTCAAAACAACGCTGTTTGAATGTAATTGTCTGTAATAATTTGTAATTGTATTTTGCTGCTTTTTCAGCCATGTTCCCTCCTCTTTTACCTCTATTTTTATTTGTTCTCAACACATTTTATTCTTTATACCCATTAGTATTAAGCTTTAGTCATTAATGTTTTTCCTGCCCGAAACGCTTTGCGTAATAGTGGCTTTAGGCATTGTATGTACTAGCTCTATCTATTAATCCAACAAACTTTGTAAAATCTCTTGTATGTATGTACCTTACCTAAATAAACATTTATTTATTTATTTATTTATCCAAACTGGCTCAGGCAGCAAGACCAAGAGCTGTGATCAGAACCAACCTTTACATGAAAGTCTCCCAGGAGGAAGACTGGCTCTTGTTGAGGTAGGTCTCTAAGAATTAGGCAGAGGTCATCATAGAATTCGTCCTTCTCTTCGGTAGAGGAGGTCAGTGTGACGGGAAAGTGTAGAAGTGTAGGTGTTCGGCAGTCCTCCTAATGGCTGGTATCAATGGTTATCACATTTTAGAAAAAAATATGAACTGCTTGGCTGTTGTCTGTGGTAGAGTAAGGGAAGACACGCAAAACACATAGTATGAACAATGAAACTTTAATTAACTTTAAAAATTATGAATAAGACAATTCCTTGGCTATGTACAGTGCAAACAAACATGTCAAAAAATATAACATAAAAATTAAGAACTAGGGTGACGTTACTCTACAAATAAAATAAAGACAGAAAAATGATTAACAGGTGCTGAGAATATAGCGCTAGCTGAGAACCTCCACCAATAAACAGAGCGTATATCAGTTCACAGCTTGAGAGCACAAGGATATTCTGACTTCAATGGCTGGTTCAAGCCCAGACATTGACTTGGTAGAGAGCGCTGAGGTGCAGAGGTGCAGGTGTGCAGATGGCGGGTCACCAATCAGAAGCAGGCAGGCTGGAATGGTAGTTTGCTGGTTGACGACGGTGGCGAGCCGGCATGGAGGGAGTGAGGAGTGGGGGGAGTTTAGGGTACGTTTGCCTCCTGGTCGAAACGTTTTGTGCTACTGGTAGACTTATCTTGAAGGTAGCATCTTAGTGTTGTGTATATATAAGTAACTTTACGTAGGGATGAGCAGGCTCAATCTCTCTTGAAAGAGATTACCATCACAGTATGCAGGCATTGATGACGCTGACCATTCCTGCTGCTGTATAAAGCTGAAGTTTGATGATACTTGCAGACCCCTCCGTGGGCGGTACTATGGACCCTAGCAATCTATTCCTGACAGCGAAGCCAACGCCATACTCCCTTACCTCTTCTTGTGGTTTACCCTGCCAGAAGGTAAAATCCTTCTCCCGAATGCTGCCGGTTGCGGGCAGACGTGTCTCCTACGGGGCGACTACGTCCATCTGGATCCCGAGGAGTTCATTGTTGATCACAACTGTCTTGCGGGCGTCGTTCACTTCCAGTAGATCTTCCGAGAGACCCGGTGTCATGAACCTTACATTCCACGTGCCCAGTTTGTGAGCTGGGTGGCTCTGTGTTTTTCTTTTGCCTGGTGCATGGTTGACGATCTGCTTGTTGGATTGTGGTCTAAGCCCCACGCACCCAGTGGAGCAGGCGGACCGTGGCGGGACAGCACATTATTTGCTGGGAGGCTGCCCAGGTTGAGGAGGGCAGTAGCTTTCCTATGCAATCGGATGATTTCTCCCACTGTCCGAAGCAACCCCTGGCGCCTCACTCTACGCCAATTGAGTGGTAGGCTTATCACTGGTAACTCGCTTCCCGTGTTGAGCCATCGTCAAGGCGACGCTGGAGTGTCCTCTCCAGGGCATAGGCCTGGCCAGTAGTTATTGGAGAACCGGCTGTTGCCTATGCAGCAGATCCACCCTTTCCACGCCACCGATGCAATCCAAGGGAACGGCAAGAGTTGGACCAGTAACGTCGCAGGAGTTGCCGGAATGTAGCTGTAAACAGCTGCAAATCGCCTTAGGGACTCCGATTCCGAATTTTTCCTAGGGGTTGACTCCCGAAGCCATTCCCATGAATGGGTTTAGCTGCAAGATAGCAGAGGTTTGAATTCGGGGTTTTCCTTCCCCTAGATGAGCTACCATCCCAGTCTAACGGGTTTTATTTGCCCGAAGCAACTGATTTGCCCACCAGAGGCCCGCCTTCGCCCCTTCTCCTGTTAGTAGAAGCAGTTCCGTAGGGCCTAGAGACTAGGCCACACGAGGAGGTCAGTAGCTGGTCTTGGTTGTCAGAGGCTATTTGAGACTTACGCAATCAGGGACACTTTGCAGACTGTGGGAGTTTATCTCCACAACCCTAAACGCCCCTCCCCGGCTATGACAACCCTTGAAACAAGGTGTGGCAGTAAGTATTACAACACATGGTGTGGCAGTGCTACAATATAAGTTGTGGCAGCATGTGTTACAGTATAGGTTTGGCAGAAAGTGTTACAGTATAAGGTGTGGCAGTATTACAATACAAGGTGTGGCAGTAAGTGTTACAATACAAGGTGTGGCAGAAAGTGTTACAATACAAGGTGTGGCAGTTTTGCAAAACAAGGTGTGGTAGTTTTACAATGCAAGTTGTAGCAGTACGTGTTACAATACTAGGTGTGGAAGTGATTCAATAAAATATGCTACAGTTAGTGTTAAAAAAAAAGGTGTTGTAGTGTTATAATACAGGGTGTGACAGTGTTACAATGCAAGGTATGGCGGTATGTTTTACAATACAAAGTATGGCAGTAAGTGGTACAATATAAGGTTTGGCAGTAAGTGCTAGAATTCAAGATGTGGCGCTAAGTCTTACAATGCAAGGTGAAGCACTAGGTGTTACAATAGAACGTGATGCAGTAAATGTGGAATAGAAGGTGTGGCATGTTTCAAAACAAGGTGCGGCAGTAAGTGTTTGAATTAAAGGAAGGTGTGGCAGTGTTACAATACAAGGGGTTGCAGTAAGTTTTACGATACTAAGTGTTACATTAAGTTTGGCAATATAAGGTGCGGCAGTAAGTTTTACAATACAAGGTATTGCAATATTACAATATAAGGACTGACTGTGTTACAATATAAGATATGACAGAAAGAGTTATGATAAGGGTAGAGCAGAGTTACAATACAAGGGGGGGGGGAGATAGTAAAATACAAAGTGAGGTAGTAAATATTTCAATACAAGATGTGGCAGTAAATATTTCAATACAAGATGTGGCAGTAAATATTTCAATACAAGATGTGGCAGTAAATATTTCAATACAAGATGTGGCAGTAAATATTTCAATACAAGATGTGGCAGTAAATATTTCAATACAAGATGTGGCAGTAAATGTTACAATAAAAGGTGTGACAGTAAATATTATAATAAAAGATGTGGCAGTAAGTGCGACAGAATGTGTTACAATACAAGGATTGGCAGAAATTGTTACAGTACAAGGTGTGATAGTAAGTGTTTCAATATAAGGTTTGACAGTGTTACAATACAAGATGTGGCAGTAAGCTACAAAACAAGGTGTGTGGCTGAAAGTGTAACAATTTAATCTGGTGAAGTAAGTGTTACAATACAAGGTGTGACAGTAGGTATTACAGTAAATGTTGGCAGTTAGTTTTACAAAACAAGGTCTGGCAGTCACTGATACAACAAAGGATTTGCAGTAAATGTTACAATAAAAATTGACAGTAACTGTTGCATCACAAGACGTGGCATTATACACAAGGTGTTACATTACAAGCAGTGACAGAAAGTATTGTGACATTGTATTGTGTTACAATACAAGGTGTGGCAGTAAGCGTTATAATGCAAGGTGAGGTAATATGTTTAAATTCAAGATATGGTAGAAAGTACTAGAATACAAGGTGTGGCAGTGTTACATTTCAAAGTGTGGCAGTGTTAAATTTCAAAGTGTGGCAGTAAATGTTACAAAATAAGCTGTGGCAGCAAGTGTTACAATATAAGATGAGGCAGTTTTAAAATATAAGGCGTTGCACAAAGTGTTATAATATAAAGTGTAGCAGTAAGTGTTCCATCACAAGATATGGAAGTAAGTTTTAAAACTCATGTTTGTGGCAGTAGGTGTTTCAATAAAAAGCATTGCAGTGTTACAATACAAGGTGAGGCAGTAAGTGAAATAATAGAAGGTGTGGCTGTGTAACATTACAAGGTGTGACAATAAGTTTAACAATACATGGTGTGACAAGAAGTGTTACAACACAAGGTGTGGCAGGAGGTTGAACAATATAAGGTGTGGCAGGAAGTGTTAAAATTCAAGGTGTGGCAGAGTAACAACACAAGGTGTGGCAATAAGTGTTTGAATACAAGGTACTTGAATGCAAGTAAGTGTTACAATATAGTAGTAGTAGTAGTAGTAGTAGTAGTAGTAGTAGTAGGCATCCTTCAGTCTCGGGAGACTATGGAGTTGCGCCCTAGTTGTCAATTCTGGTGCAGCGCCTGGTGTGACTGATGAGGCCAATCCGAGAGTGGCAGTCCATCCCACACTGAGCACAAACGAAGTCCGATTCTGGTCTGTCTTCCTGGCTACCGGCTTTCCTTCTCTGTCTCTTTGCCTCCGATTCCTGGGCAAGTGACTCCTCGAACTTGGAGAGACCTCTTTGAACAGACTGCCCCCAGGCTGAACGGTCTGCAGCCAGTGTCTCCCATATAGCAAGATCGACGTCCATGGCTTTCAGGTCACTTTTGCATACGTCTTTGTACCGTAGCTGGGGCTTGCCTGTTGGACGCTTTCCCTGCATCAGCTCTCCGTACAGGAGATCCTTGGGGATCCTACCGTCGCCGATTCGCACAACGTGCCCGAGCCAGCGCATTCGTCTCTGTTTCAGCATTGTGTACATGCTGGTGATTCTTGCTCTCCCCAAGTCTGTGTTGTTTGTCACCAAGTCCTGCCAGGTGATGTCCAAGATGTGTCAAAGGCAGCGCATGTGGTAGGCATTCAGCTGTCTTTCCTGACGGGCGCGGAGTGTCCAAGACTCACTGCCATAAAGGAGAGTGCTCAAGACACAGGCTCTGTAAACCTGAATCTTAGTATACTCAGTTAACCTACTGTTGGCCCACACTCTCTTTGTCAGTCTGGACATGATAGTAGATGCCGTACCGATGTGTTTGTTTAGCTCCGTATCAAGAGAGAGGGAGTCAGAGATTGTGGAGCCCAGGTAAACGAAGTCGTGAACGACTTCCAGTTTGGAATCGGAGATGCCGATGTCAGATAGGGAGTCCTATCTGACATCGTTGGAGGTCTTCGGCTGAGTGGGCAGTGACTTCTGCGTCGTCGGCAAAAAGGAAGTCGCGCAGACACCTCAGCCGAACCTTCATCTTGGCTCTCAGCCTGGCGAGGTTGAAGAGCTTTCCATCCGACCTGGTCCGGAGGTAAATGCCTTCCGTGACAGATCCGAAGGCGTGCCGCAGCATAACTGCGAAGAAAATCCCGAATAGGGTTGGAGCCAGTACGCAGCCCTGCTTTACTCCACTTCGGATGACAAAGGTGTTTGATGTTAGGCCATCAAAGACCACGGTACCCCTCATGTTCTCATGGAAAGATCTGATGATGCTGAGGAGCCTGGGTGGGCATCCGATCTTGGGGAGGATCTTGAACAGGCCATCCCTGCTGACGAAGTCGAAGGCCTTCGTCAGACCTATGAAGGCTACGAAAAGTGGCTGCTTCTGTTCCCTGCATTTCTCCTGCAGTTGTCTGAGGGAAAAGACCATGTCGATGGTGGACCAGTCAGCTCTGAATCCGCATTGTGATTCTGGATAGACTCTCTGCAAGTACTTAGAGCCTCTTCAATGCGACGCGAGCAAACAGCTTTCCGACAATACTGAGGAAAGAGATTCCACGGTAGTTGTTGCAGTCTCTCCTGTCACCTTTATTCTTATACAGCGTGACGATGTTGGAATCCCTCATGTCCTGTGGCACCTCTCCAACTTCCCAGCAGAGGCAGAGAATTTCATGCAGCTCCATGAGCAGGCTACCTCTGCAGCACTTCAAGGTCTCAGCAGGAATGCCATCTTTGCCAGGAGCTTTACCAGAAACAAGGGAGTCTAGGGCATCGCTGAGTTCTTCGAGGGTCGGTTCGCTGTCGAGCTCCATTAACACAGGCAGACACTCAATGGCGCTTAGGGCGTCTTCGGTGACCACATTGTCCCTGGCGTATAGCTCAGAGTAGTGCTCGACCCAGCGCTTCAGCTGCAGTGTCTGGTCCTGAATCACCTCGCCAGTGGCAGATTTCATAGGAGCGGTCTTCCTCTAGATTGGGCCGAGATGCCGTCATACATTCCCCTTACATTGCCTGTATCCGCTGCAGTCTGTATCTGGGAGCAGAGCTGGAGCCAATAGTTGTTAGCACATCGCCTGGCGCTCTGCTGCACTTTGCAGCGGAAGGCCCGAAGGATCTGTAAGTTGCGCTGACTTGGGCAGGCTTTGTAGGTTGCCAAGGCGTTTCTCTTCTCTTCGATGACAGGTGTCATCTCTTCCGAGTGAGCCTCGAACCAGTCTGCCGACCTGCTGGTCTTCTTGCCAAAGGTGGAAATGGCAGCGTTGAACACAGCGTCTCTGAAGTGCTCCCATCTTTTACAGGCAGTGACCCCAGCTGGGCCAGGGAGAGCTTCCTCGAGCATGCGTGCAAAATCTTCCACCTTGTCCTGGTTGCGGGTCGTGGTGGTGTCGATGCGAGGTCTACCCGCCTTTTTCGAGTGATGAATCTTCTTTGGTTGCATCTTGACCCTGCTACTTACCAGGGAGTGGTCGGTGCCACAGACAGCACTCTGGTAGCTACGTGTAATCTTGACGCTGGGTAGACTTGCACGCCTGGTAAGAATCAGGTCAAGCTGGTGCCAGTGCTTGGAACTGGGGGTGTCTCTAAGATTCTCGTTGTTGAGGCTTTGTGCCAAAGAACGTGTTGGTGACACAAAGACCATGAAGGCAGCAGAGTTTTAGCAGACGTTGCCCATTCTCATTCATCCTCCCTATGCCGAATTGACCCAGACAAGTGGGCCAAATGTTGTGCTCGGCACCCACTCTGGCGTTGAAGTCGCCGAGGATGAACAGTGGCTCCTTTACAGGGATTCTCGCTATGATTCTGTTGAGGTCATCGTAGAATTTTTCCTTTGTCTCTGCTGGAGAAGTCAGGGTTGGTGCATATGCACTAATTACATTGACTGGTCCTGTTTGGGAATGCAGTTGCAGAGACAGAATTCGTTCGGTTTCCCCCATCGGTGGCATAATGTGTCCCAACAATGCATTCCTGACGGCAAATCCCACACCATGTTCTCTGGTCTCATCAGGTGATAATCCTTGCCAGAAGAAAGAGAAGGTCCTCTCTCTCACAGATCCTGATCCAGGGAGCCTGGTCTCTTGGAGAGCAACAATATCCATCTGCAGTTTACTCAGCTCTCTATCGATGATTGCTGTTTTTCGGGCAGAGAAACCTGGAGTCAGTGTCCTGACGTTCCATGTGCCCAGCTTTAGGGCAGTTGATATTTTCTTCTTAGATTTGGTATTGCTTGGTGCAAAGTTGTCGGGCCGCTTGTCGATTTTCACCCTAAACCCCACGCACCCAGTGAGGTTAACGGACCGTGGCGAGGCAACACCTTATTGGCTGGGGTTTGCTCAGCTTGAGGCGGGTGGTAGCTGCCCAGTAGGGCGCAATGACCCCTCCCACCGTCGGAAGCAACCCCTGGCGTCACACTCTTCGCCAATCGAGCAGAAGACTTAAAACCGGTAGACTGTCGCTTCCCGTGTTGGTTCGACGCTGTGAGGCGAAGCTGGAGTGCCCTCTCCAGGGCGCAAAGCCTGGGTAGGTAGATATGGAGGAGAAGCTGTTACCCATGCAGCAGGTCCCCCCTCTCCACGTTGCTGAAATTATCCAATAGAAAGGCAAATGCCATTACACATAGTTCCAGCAACGTCCCAAGAGCTGCCAGAACGAGGTCGACGTCAACAACGAACTGTCTTAGGGGCTCCAACTCCGGATTTTTCCTCAAGGTTGACTCCTGAAGCCTATCCCAAAAATGGGGTATGGCCGCAAGGCAGCGGAGGTTTAAAATCAGGGTTTTCCTCACCCTAGATGGGCTGCCTTCCCAGGCTATCGAGTCCCATCTACCCGGAGCAGCTGGTTTTAAGGCGCCAGAGGCACGCCCTCGCCCCTTCTCCTGTCGGTAAAAAGCAGTTCCGCCGGACTTAGACTAAGCCACCCGTGCAGGCCAGGAGTTGGACTTGGTTGTCAAAGGCTATTTGAGATGCATGCCGTATAGGAGCATTTTAAAGGTCATGGGGAGCTCGTCCCCCCATTACCACCCCCTGGCTATGACAACCCCTTGGAACCACACCGTGTACAATATAAGGCCTTGCACTAAGTGTTACAATATAAGGTGTAGAAGTAAGTTTTCTAATACAAAGTGTGACAGGAAGTGTTACATTACAAGGTGTGGCAGTAATACGATATCAAGTGAGGAGTGGCGATATCAAAGCCATCTACGGACCTTCACTCCAACTCCAAGGCATTAAGTGAGACGAAGACAACGCCATCTATTGGTGGAAGTGTTGCGTTTGAGAAAGGCTCCTGTTTCATACCTCAGTTAGGAGGTGGGGTCGATGATGATGTCCACTAGTGAGTGACGTAATTATATCAACGCCATCTAGAGTGTGCATCCGATTACATTTCACAGTTCCACGGTGAGAGGTTACCATCCAATATTCTCCTTGTATAGTCTCTGTCCGGCTAATGACTTTTATGTCCAAAGAGGTGACGTGAACCGGATACCAGCTCAAGGAAGCCGTAACAGGCAGTGTAACAACACAAGGTGTGGCAGGAAGTGTTACAACACAAGGTGTGGCAGGAAGTGTTACAACACAAGGTGTGGCAGGAAGTGTTACAACACAATACGTGTGCCAATGAAACAGTACACGGTGTGGCAGTGTTACAATACAATGTGAGGAAGTGCTTCAATACAATAAGGTTAGTAGTACCTCCTCAAGGTGTGGCAGTGCTACAATACAAGGTGAAACAGTGTTTCAAGCAAGGTGTGGCAGTAAGTGTAACAATAAAAAGAGTGACAGTAAGCATTATAATAAAAGATCTGGCAGTTAGAATTACAAAACAAGGTGAGGCAGTCATTATTACATTAAAGGTGGGGCAGTAAGTGTTACAATAAAATAAAGATTGAGTAACTGTTACATTACAAGGTGTGTCAGTGTTACATTAGAAGCTGTGGCAGAAAGTGTTATGATACAAGGTATCATATTACAATACAAGGTGTGGCAGTGTTACAATTCAAAGTATGGCAGTATGTGTTACAATAAAAGATGTGGCAATAAGTGTAAAAATACAAAATTTGGCAGGAAGTGTAAAAACACAAGGTGTGGCTGTGATACAGTACAAGGTGTGGCAGTATTTCAATTCAAGGTGGCAGTGATACAATACAAGTTGTAGCAGTGTTACAATGCAAGGTTTGTCAGTAAATATTACAATACAAGGCATTTATATATATATATATTATATATATATATATATATATATATATATATATATATATATATATATATATATATATATATATATATATATATATATATATATATATATATTGTGACGGTGTTCCCCCCCCTTATATTTCTCCCACGCCTGCAGTAAGAGTCATGTCCACTTTACCCGAGCGTTCTCTACGTCGCAGGCATCAGTTTGGTATATGTGGGGGAATGTAGTGTTCTCGACGGGCCGAGAAATTTATAAAACAAGAGTATTTTGGCCTGTGGTTTAGGCCCTTTAGGAAGCCAATATGGCGCTGGCTCTTCTGTTTTCCCGCCAAAACTGTGTGACGTCAGTGACACCAGATTGGTCACCGACAGCGACGGGGCACAGGGAGCCAATGAAAACCTCCCATGGCGAATATGACGTCACGAAGGAAGGGGGGTCCGGTCATCGCGCCGCGCTGGCGCCATCAGTCTAAGACAGCACGTCATGGAGGTCGGACGTGCGCTGGGGGGTCCTGTCAGTTGGACAGTTTACCCCGTCTCCGGAGGACTTACGCATCACCCGAGGTCTGCCAACACCTGTGGGGTCTTCCTTCGTTCATGTGTTGAACCGAAGAAGGAATTGATGGGATATTGAGCAACAAGTGCTCCAGGAACAGGTGTTGTGCAAGAGTGGAGTCTAGGCAGCGACGTATGCGACGGCTGATAGCTCCACAGTGATGACGTAGTGGATGAGCCAATCCTCCGTGAGGGAATCAGTCTGACACTACACGTCAAGGTGGTTGGACGTGTGAAGATTGGTCCTGTCTGTTTGACAGTTGTTTCCCGCTCCCGTGGATTTTACGCGTCACCCGAAGTCTGCCAGTACTCTGTGAGGTCTTCCTTCGTTCATGTGTTGAACCAGAGAGGAAATCGACGGATATTGAGCAACAAGTGCTCCAGGACAGGTACTGTGCAAGAAGAAGTGAAGTCTGTGCAGTGACGTATGCGACGTCTGAGGCAGTTCACCCGTTTGTGATGGCGTAGTGGCTGAACCGAGCCACTGGGAAGCAGAGGAAGAAGAAAACTATTCGGGAATCCGAACGACTGCAGCCGAGACGTAGGCGGGCAGCCGTAGCTGGGAGGAGAAGTCGACGGCCGGGAGACCGACTCCAACCCTACAAGAAGTCGAGGAGGAGCACGGACCTGCAGTGAAAAGGCATGGAGACGACGCGCTTACGGTGGGACGTTGATTGAGTTCCTGGAGGACACGACAGTGTGTGTGTGGGAGCGTTCCCTACACGAGGCAGGAGCCAGGACCAGGAGCTACAACTCAACTCTCATCGGAGGATAGGTGGAAGTAGGTGATTCTAGTTTCCCTCCCAATTCCCCTTTAGTCAGCTATATTATTTAGCCTGAGTATTTTGTATGTCGTGAGCAAGGCTCACCTATGTCACAGTAAGGCACCAGTGTGCAGAGTGGTACTATAAAGAGTACTCACGATATTTACGATTATTATTGGTGTATGCAGGCACCCGGAGTAATTGATGAATTTACTGTGTTGAGAATGTCTTTCATGAGACTTTAATGTGATCATATAGTGAGAGAATATATATATATAATTATGCCAGTATTTGGGAGTTAGGCTATGTGCCCAGTAACTATGTTATTATCATTATATATGTCTATGCTCGTGTATTGAATAATCATTCATGTGTGCAGTGATTAATTGTGTTATCGCCCATGGAAGGAATTACTGAGAACTCCAGTGATCTATACTTGCATCCGTTATCATTAAATGAAGGGCAGTGTGTAATACCATGACAGTGAATTATTGTCACCTTTAATATAGAAATGTTTGATTGAGCACAAGATCAGTGTAGCGAAGTATTTATGTGCTATTGTCGCAAATATTGTGTGTTCGAACTTCTAGTGATCTTTGAGAACTTAAAGAAATTGGCGCGTCACGCCAAGCAAACAGATAAAGTAACATTTGCGCGGGGGGTAGTTGCCCAGCTGATTTTGACATTGACGAGAGGGGGAGTGTTGCCAGCTTAGTGAGTTCACATTATATGTGGGAACGAATGACTCCTGCCTGAAACAGCTGTTTGCTTATTGATATAATCCTGTGATATCTTTGAATGAGTTTTAAGTAAAATACAAACTTCATTGGTGTTTATATCATCCCCTCCATATTTCTTGTGGCTATGTAATACCTGAAAGCAGAGAGTGCCTGATATCAGATCTATTGAGTGTGTCCTTGCCACCGTTACCACAATTCAACAAAACCACTGACGTGTTACTGGACACCGAAAACACCAGTTGGCGACCTTGTGGTTAGTAGTAGAGCCCTATGACGGGGCGGGCATCTCCTGGCGTACAGTGGCGCCGCGAGGATAGAGTGAAGACCCGCAGGGCTATGGTGAGTGACCTTGAGTGTACTGTTGCTCACCCGAGTAAACCCCGACAATATATATATATATTGTCGGGGTTATATATATATTGTCGGGGTTATATATATATTGTCGGGGTTATATATATATATATATATATATATATATATATATATATATATATATATATGTATATATATATATATATATATATATATATATATATATATATATATATATATATATATATATATATATATAGTGACGATAATCTCTTTCAAGAGAGATTGAGCCTGCTCTTTCCTATATCATTCACGTCATTCTACAAGTACAAGATACTATATTGAAGATACGTCCACCAGTATCACAAAACGTTTTGCCCAGAAAGCAAAGCGTACCTTGCACCACCCGACACGCCGGCTAAGCCCGTCGTCAACGAGCAAACTACCCATTCTCCGCCTGCCTGCTCCTGATTGGCTGGTGTATCGCCGCACCTGCACCTGCACTCACGCCCTCTACCTGAGTCAACGTCTGGGCCAGCTCACGCCGTACTCCTCAGAATATCTCTGTGCTCTTAGAAGTTGACATCTCTCTCTGGTAGACTAAGCCCTGGCTGTCGTGTACTAAGGAAGGTGGCAGCTCAAGCCAGTATTCTCAGCACCTGATTAATATTATTATTGTCTTGCACTTTATTTTGTTTTAGAGTAAATTTCACACCTATTAATTATTCATGTTGTTTTGTTTGTTGACTTGTTTTGAATTTTATGTAAGCCAAGGGATTGTCTTTGTTCATATCTTGTTTTCGAAAGTAATTAAAATTTCATTGTTTATATTTTGTGTTTTGTGTGTCTTCCCATTACCTTACCACAGACAAACAGGCAAGCAGTCTCTTTTTTTCTGTAAGTTTGACAAGGCATTGCCACCTGCCATTGGAGGACTGCCGAACATCAACACTCCAACACTTTACCGTCACATTTCATGGGGGTCTGTCCAAGGAGCTTCACTCAGGTACTAGTACCAGACCGTAAATTTGTGGTAAGCGTACTTGGCTTTGGTACAGTAGCTTTTCACTATTTTCAATATTCAATTTTATTTTCATATGGTGCTGTGTGTATTGTGCATTCCGAGAGTAGCATATGGTGAAGGTGAGACAACTTTGGATTACGTGGTGACTGTAGGCCGCAGTCATTCTCTTAATTGGTCATCTCTCCCTCCGTGTTATTACTCGTGTTTACCATCTTTTGTCCCTAGGATATTTCTCATATTTTCGGCAGATCATCATATTGGTACCCTGGTACTGTGGTCTGTCCCCGGGTCAAGAGCACCTAATCTTCTGCAATCCGACGGTAGAAGGATAAAGAGGGCCATAGTTCCTCTCGCACGAACTTTAGTTGCTGAATTGGGACCTCAGCAGCAGTTCTCGTCACCAGTTGACACCTCGCACCCCTACACGTCGGTCAGAGATGATGACATTTACCTAGGTAGGGAATTAGCTTTCTCTTTTCAGAGCACAAAAGTTCGCTAATTCTGTAAGTATCATATTTCATTTCAGTGGGAAAAACTTGCTTATGTCCTATAGAGACTCGGCAAGGTATGCCTACATTCTTGGACTACCTAATTCACTTTTGAGGCAATTAAATGTTTCATTTGTTTTAGAAACTCAGTTTCGCTTACTTAGTAGGATTTTCTTGCCCTTATCCTCTTACATTGAGTACCGGATACAAGATTTCCTGCGATCTTGATTTATTAATCATTTACCATCTTGAAATTAACATTAATTGTTAAAGATTCCACAGGATAGGTACCAGTTGCCACGTTGTCCTGTTTCTGACATTCACCATATCACAACAGTATATTCGTTGTACATTTATTTGCTAATTTCACCATGTTTCGTCTCCAAGCTTTCCGTGCAGATCCAGCAGGTGAAATAGGGAACTTAAGTCGTGCCAAATGGACCGAATTACAAACTCTTGCACATGAGTATCGACTAAATGTTCCCCATGGAGCCAACAAAAATGAACTACATAACCTGTTACTGGATTATATCTTAGAGGAAGGTAAGATTGACTCTGAAACTCACGAAACTTACTCTATTGCAGATAAACCTGATTTGGCAACGATGAAACTCAAACTAGAGCTGGCCAAGATCAAACGAGAACAACAAAAAGAAGCCCTACAAATAAAAGAACGAGAAGCTGCCTTGAGGAAAGAAGAAAAAGAACGTGAAATTGCAATACTCCGTGAGCGTGAACGAGTACAGCTTGAAGCAAAACAACGCCACCTGGAGATGCAACGCGAACATGACAAACAACAAGCAGCTCTGGCTATGGAATGTCGTCAACAAGAATTCGCGTTGGAAACTACACACCTCACTCAACGCCAGCAAGCTACCGCCAGTCTTCCTGTAAGTTTCAATATCTCACATGCAAGTAAGTTAATGCCATCATTTGTAGAGACAGAAGTCGACGTATTTTTTACCACCTTTGAGACCCTTGCTAATCAACTTAGTTGGCCTGCCAACCAATGGGCTACCCTTCTCAGAGTACATCTCACAGGTAGAGCTGCAGTTACACTCAGTACTTTGGCGTCTGAGAATGACTACCAGACTCTGAAACAAGCAGTGTTGGACGCCTACCTTCTCTCCACCGAAAGCTACCGAAGAAAATTCCGTGACCACCTAAAAGCAAGTACCACCACCTTTCTAGAATTTGCTAATACCAAAAGGAGATATTTTATGAAATGGCTGGAAGCAGCACATGTCTCTACCTTTGCAGAACTCGTCAACCTCATGCTAGTTGAAGAATTCTTGAGGCGTGTGCCTCCTCCTGTCCGTTTATATTTAGCAGATAAAGAAGAGACCGACTACCTAAAGTGTGCTAAGTCGGCTGACACTTACAGCCTCATCCACCGGCTGACACCAGAACCACCTTCCAGTAAGAAGTCTTGGTACAGTTACGAGAAAGTGAGTACCGATCAAGCTGGCTCGCAATTGTACTGTAAGTATTGTAGACTCTATGGACATACCATAGATAAATGTGGTAAGTATAAATACAAAGGTAATACTGAATCCACTAAACCCAAACAGACTCCTTCTAAGTCCGGTAAGCCTGTGATGAATGTTGGTGTTCATGTTAATGATCTATCTCTCTTCAGTAAACACCTGTATCCTGGAACTGTCTCTACTAACGGTTCAGATCCGGAGGGACGTTTCAAACTGAAGATCTTGAGGGACACAGCGGCTCTTCAATCAATCCTTTTGATATCAGCTGTGCCCAATATCGCCTACACCGGAGAAACCGTCTTCATCACTGACCTCACTGCTACCACTCCTTATCCACTCGCCAGAGTCCACCTGAATTGTCCCTTCGTGACCGGTGAAGTCCAAGTCGCCATCGGGGAAAAGCCTTTTCCCATGCCTGGAGTGCAACTTCTCCTGGGCAACGACTTGGCAGAAGACCTGCAACCGACCAACCTGATCGTCATGGACAAACCCCAGGTGTGTACCTCTGTAATGGATAATCCCATCTTTGAGTATGTTCAAGCAAAGGTTCAAGAGAGTGATGAAGTTTCTCCTCCGGTTTTAGTGACCACCCGTGCACAAGCTGCACGACCACAGCCAGCTGACTCTACTGCTACCGCTGTCCCTCAAGACCCTCAGAAACTACCTCCGAATCTGACCACGTTGGAGTTCCGTAAGTTACAGAGGGAAGATTTTACCTTGACACCATTATTCTTCCAGGCTGAGACTCAACCTGACAGTATTCCTGGGTTCTTTCTAGAGAACGAGTTGCTCTACCGCAGATACAGACAAAGTAAACTGAAGGAGGAGGACGATTGGGCCAACGTCGAACAACTAGTGATTCCTGCTAGCCTGCGGCCCACTATTCTACACCTGGCCCACGGAGCACTCTCGCACTATGGATTTAACAAGACCTACCACGGAATCCGTCAAGACTACTACTGGCCAGGTATGGTAAATAGCGTCAAACAGTGTCATACATGTCAGATGGCAGGTAAACCGAACATCTCTATCCCCAGAGCACCACTGACACCCATCCAGGTTCCTGCAGAACCTTTCTACAGACTTATTATAGACTGTGTTGGTCCTTTACCTCTTACCAGTTCTGGCAACGCCTATATACTAACCATCCTGTGTCCTACCACCAGATTCCCCATAGCAGTTCCAGTAAAGAACATTACGGCTGCTACGGTGGTGAAACACTTATTGAAGATCTTCAATCAGTATGGATTTCCAAGGGAGGTTCAGAGCGACTGTGGCACCAACTTCACCAGTGATCTCTTCAAGAGGACACTGGAAGAGTTCAACATCACACAGGTATTTTCCAGCCCCTATCATCCTGCTTCACAGGGTTCTCTTGAGCGTAGTCATCAGACTATTAAATCACTCCTGAAGAAGTTTTGCAATGAAACCTCTAAGGATTGGGATAAGCAAATAGATTTAATAATGTGTATATTTGGAAGTCTTCCCAATGAGTCTCTAGGAGTATCTCCTTATGAGATGCTCTACGGACGTAAGTGCCGTACTCCTCTCAAAGCTTTTAAAGACTCTCTACGTGATGCCACCTTCAGTGAGCATCAGAGTGTGCCCCAGTTTCTTCAAAACCTACAACACATTCTAGAGAAGGTGCATAACTTTGCTAACGATAATCTATTGAAAGCACAGGAGAGGATAAAGACTCATTACGACCAGAACAGCAAAGTAAGGAAATTTAAACCGGGAGACTTCGTGCTGGCCTATTTCCCTATCCCAGGTTCTCCCTTTCAAAACAGGTTTTCAGGACCCTACCGCACCAAGGAGTGCAGAAACAACCACAACTACGTTCTAGAGACTCCAGATAGACGGCGGAAGACCCAGTTGTGCCACGTCAACCTCCTGAAGCTATATAACGGTACTCCTCCCACTGTATTGATAACATATTCTTCCTTTAAAAGTCCATACATCCACAGTGAGACCTTCCCTGCTTCTCCTCCCGAAAGCACTGACACTGAGTCAGCGCTTTCCAATTCGGAAATCCTCCCTGATCTTCATAACCATTTTCAGGACCATAATAGTGCTCCTTTGCCATATTCTAATCCTATTCTCACTTCGTCAGATATCAAGAAATCCGGACTCCACCTGCCAAAGATTATTGGGGAATATAAACCTGGATATACGTATGGAAATGTCAAGACACCCTTCGGCCAATCATCAGCCAGATACCCACACCCACGTACAGACTGGCGAAGCGACTCAACGGCCTGCTGACTCCTTATGTCGCTTGCGCCTTCAGCCTGAAGTCTCCAAAGGAATTTGTTGACTTACTGCGGGGCACACGGGCCACAGGGATAAGAGCCTCGTTGGACGTAGAATCATTGTTTACCAACGTACCTGTGGACGAGACAATCGAGATGATAGCCGACAGAGTGTATCGTGATCCGGCCTGTACTCCTCTTGACATACCAGAAAATATTCTAAGGAAACTACTCCAAGCTTGTACTAAAGAGGCACCCTTCTTGAGCCCGTATGAGCACATGTATAAGCAAGTAGATGGGGTCGCCATGGGTTCTCCCCTAGGTGTCCTGTTTGCAAACTTCTACATGGAAACCATCGAGCAAAAAGTCTTAGTCGACATGAACTTGAAACCGGCCATATACTGCAGGTATGTTGACGACATTTTTACACAGGTACCTGATGTCAGACATCTGCAGGAGCTGAAGGAGGTATTTGAGCAGAGTTCCGTGCTGCGTTTCACTTACGAGATGGAAAAGGATGGGAAGCTGCCCTTTCTAGATGTAACAGTCATGGAAAAGAGCGGAGGTTTCCACACTGCAGTCTACACTAAGGAAACGAACATAGGAATGTGCCTAAATGCCAACAGCGACTGCCCTGACAGGTACAAGAGGAGTGTTGTTAACGCATATGTCGACCGTGCTCTAAGCCACAGCTCAGAAAGGAAGCAAGTCGACGAAGAACTCTGTAGGGTAAGGCAGGTCCTAGTCAACAACGGCTTCTCCAATGGTTTCGTCGAAGACATCATAAGAAGGAAAGTGAAACGCCATGCAACCTCTGAAGAGACAACTAACACAACACCTATACCCCCTATTAGACTATTTTACAGGAACTTCTTTTCCACAGCTCATAAAACAGAGGAAAGGGTCCTGAAAGATATTGTTAATAGGAACGTTATCCCTACCGACAAAAATCAGAGGGTACAACTGACGATTTACTATAAAACCAGAAAAACGGCCAGCCTACTCATGAGAAACTCTCCAGACACAAAGCAGAACGCTTTAAAAGAGACCAACGTCGTCAATGCCTTCAAATGCCCACTTGGGGACTGTAAGCTCCAAAAAACCCAGTATATAGGCAAGACAACAACATCTCTTTCTAGGCGTTTAACGATGCATAAACAACAGGGCTCCATTAAGGAACATATAATCTCTTCCCACAACCAAACCATCGCCAGAGAAATCCTAGTAAACTACACAGAAATCATCGATAGATACAGCGATAGCAGGCGGCTTGACGTTTGCGAGGCACTACACATTAAGAAGTCAGCACCAGCAATCAACAGCCAATTAATGCACAACTATATTCTACCCACCTCAAGACTCCGCTCCAATATAGAAGCATCAAGAAATATGGACCAATAGGCTTTCTACAATCACTTCCATTTCAATACCCATTGTTTCGTGTTCTGTCTTGTGTTGATGAAACTAATACCCTATTAATGCCACCTCTTGTTCTGTCTTGTGTTGATGAAATTAATACCCTATTAATGCCACCTCACCCCATCCACCTCACTCAAATGTAGATATAAACAAAATCGGAGATGTGTAAGTTCTATTCAGTTGTGTATTTGTAAACTAAAGTTTTTGAAAATGTAATAAATTTTACGAAACGCGCTCGTGTCGCGTCAGACTAGAAATAAAAATGAATTTTGGAGAATTGATTTTTGTATTACCTCCAACAGTGAAAAGAAATGTACGAAATTTGAGAAAATTCGTGATAGAATTATTAATCTTACTTTTTCGGTAATTTTTAATATATATATATATATATATATATATATATATATATATATATATATATATATATATATATATATATATATATATATATATATATATATGTCGTACCTAGTAGCCAGAACGCACTTCTCTGCCTACTATGCAAGGCCTGATTTGCCTAATAAGCCAAGTTTTCATGAATTAATTGTTTTTCGACTACCTAACCTACCTAACCTAACCTAACCTAACTTTTTTGGCTACCTAACCTAACCTAACCTATAGAGATAGGTTAGGTTAGGTTAGGTAGGGTTGTTTAGGTTCGGTCATATATCTACGTTAAATTTAACTCCAATAAAATAAAATTTACCTCATACATAATGAAATGGATAGATTTATCATTTCATAAGAAAAAAATTAGCGAAAAACAATTAATTCAGGAAAACTTGGCTTATTAGGCAAATCGGGCCTTGCATAGTAGGCTGAGAAGTGAGTTCTGGCTACTAGGTACGACATATATATATATATATATATATATATATATATATATATATGTCGTACCTAATAGCCAGAACGCACTTCTCAGCCTACTATTCAAGGCCCGATTTGCCTAATAAGCCAAGTTTTCATGAATTAATGTTTTTTCGTCTACCTAACCTACCAAACCTAACCTAACCTAGCTTTTTTTGGCTACCTAACCTAACCTTACCTATAAATATAGGTTAGGTTAGGTTAGGTAGGGTTGGTTAGGTTCGGTCATATATCTACGTTAATTTTAACTCCAATAAAAAAAAATTGACCTCATACATAGAGAAAAGGGTTGCTTTATCATTTCATAAGAAAAAAATTATAGTAAATATATTAATTCAGGAAAACTTGGCTTATTAGGCAAATCGGGCCTTGAATAGTAGGCTGAGAAGTGAGTTCTGGCTACTAGGTACGACATATATATATATATATATATATATATATATATATATATATATATATATATATATATATATATATATATATATGTCGTACCTAGTAGCCAGAACTCACTTCTCAGCCTACTATGCAAGGCCCGATTTGCTTAATAAGCCAAGTTTTCATGAATTAATGTTTTTTCGTCTACCTAACCTACCTAACCTAACCTAACCTAGCTTTTTTTGGCTACCTAACCTAACCTTACCTAGATATATAGGTTAGGTTAGGTTAGGTAGGGTTGGTTAGGTTCGGTCATATATCTACGTTAATTTTAACTCCAATAAAAAAAAATTGACCTCATACATAGTGAAAAGGGTAGCTTTATCATTTCATAAGAAAAAAATTATAGTAAATATATTAATTCATTAAAACTTGGCTTATTAGGCAAATCGGGCCTTGAATAGTAGGCTGAGAAGTGAGTTCTGGCTACTAGGTACGACATATATATATATATATATATATATATATATATATATATATATATATATATATATATATATATATATATATATATATATATATATACATATATATATATATATATATATATATATATATATATATATATATATATATATATATATATACAAGAATGTACATTGGGATTGTGAGGATACATAGCATAATAATTACATTCTTGTAAAGCCACTAGTACACGCAGCGTTTCGGGCAGGTCCTTAAACTAAGAAAATTTTAAGTAGGTAAATACGTGCAAAATTTATAAAAATGATAACAGTTACATAGCAAGAAAAAAATAAAAGATGAGAGAAAATTGTAGGTATATTAGAGTACATAGGTAGCTCAGATTGATTGCGATGACAGCTTGAATGGTAGTTTAACAAAAATTAGTAGGCACAATACAGCTAATGGCTAGAACATAAAAGAAGACAGCAATGAACACAATGATAAAGTTGTTTGGATTAAGTACATAAAGATTGGGAGATTGGTTAACACTAGATACAAAGCAAATTTAAAGCTCAGTGTAGGAAACTACGAAGATGAAATTTGATATTTTTTTTTTTGAATGAGGCAAAAGTTTGACAGCTTTTCAATTCACTAGGGAGTGAGTTCCAAAGACTAAGTCCCTTAATTTGCATAGAGTGTTTACACAGATTAAGTTTGACCCTTGGATATCAAAGATATATTTCTGGTGTGGTGGTAATGGGTCCTATTACATCTGTCCAGGGAGAGTTTCAGAGCATGGTTTGCATTTAAGAACAGGGTTTTGTAAATGTAGTTGATACAAGAGAATGTGTGGAGGGATTAAATATTTAGCAAGTTAAGGGATTTAAACTAGGGAGCCGAGGGTTGTCTGAAAGCAGAGTTTGTTATTATTCTGATAGCAATTTTTGCTGGTTGATGATGGGCTTAAGGTGGTTTGCAGCGGTAGACCCCATGCACAGATACTATAATTAAGATAGGGATAGATTAGTGCATATTATAGTGAGAGGAAAGTAGAATTAGGAACATAATATCTGATTTTGGAGAGTATACCAACTATTTTAGAGACTTTCTTAGTTATGTTTTTTTTGAGATATATACAAGAGTTGTTACATTCTTGTACAGCCACTAGTACGCGTAGCGTTTCGGGCAAGTCCTTAATCCTATGGTCCCTGGAATACGATCCCCTGCCGCGAAGAATCGTTTTTTCATCCAAGTACACATTTTACTGTTGCGTTAAACAGAGGCTACAGTTAAGGAATTGCGCCCAGTAAATCCTCCCCGGCCAGGATACGAACCCATGACATAGCGCTCGCGGAACGCCAGGCGAGTGTCTTACCACTACACCACGGAGACTGCGTTACTCTTGTTTTTTTAATGATATCAGGGAAGGTATGACACTCTATGGATTTGTTGAACAGTATAGCTATGGGTTGCGCAAGGGCATGGGAGGCGATTTTGTATACAATAGACGGAATTTCACTGGTGTTCCCTGCCTTGGTTTTTAGTGATTGTATGATGGACACAACATCTGCCGGGCTGACTGGTGAAAGGAGAAGAGAGTTTGGATATATGCCTGTGAGATATGTGGTAATATGTGTCTGAGTCTGTGTGATTTTTCTGGCAAGATTAATATCAACCGATGAAAAGAAGCTATTAAATTCATTTGCCATTTATAAATCAGCTGACGGTGTATACCCATCCTTATAGAGTTTTATTTGGTTATGTGAGTATTGTTTAGTTCCTAGGATACTAGAGATAGTTTTCCATGTGCTTTTCATGTTGCCTTTTGCTTCATTGAATCTATTCACATAATATGAAAGTTTTGCCTTTCTTATGACACTGGTAAGCATTGATGAGCACCTTTTAACTACTTCCTTTGTAACTAGGCCAATCCTAAGTTTCTTTTCATATTCATGTTTCTTGTTGATTGAGTTGAGAATGCCACTTGTGAGCCATGGATTGTTTAATCTTTTGTCAGTTACTTGCTTGGTAAGAAGGGAACAATGAAGGTTGCAGAGGCTTAGAGTTTTGGAGAGGAAGAGGTTAGCTAATGAATGTATATCCTGAGAATTATTAAATTCAGAATCTCAGTTAATATTGTGAAGTGCATTTGTAAGATTGCCTAAAGCTGATTCACTGTGCAACCTGAATGTAAGTTTTTTGCTTTTTGGTGGTGTTATGTTCATGTTTGCTATGAGAAAGGTAGGATAGTGGTCAGTTATTCTGTCGTAGATTATACCAGATACAAGGGGAGCTGTTATGTTAGTCCATATGTGATCCAAGGTAGTGGCTGATGTTTGAGTGACTCGGGTAGGTTTGGTGATTGTGGGGATTAGCATACAGGAGTTCATGCTGTTAAAGAAATAGTAAACTTGAGAGCAATTTTGCTGACCCAGGTCAATATTGAAGTCTCCTCCCAGAATGAATGGTTTTTGTTGAGATTGTTGTTTATAATAAGATTCCTTAGGTTATCTGAGAATGAAGCTATGTTAGTATTGGGAAATGTATAGATGGTTCCAATAGTCAAGGAGGATTTAAGGGATTTAATTGTAAACTGAGCAAAAGTATATTCACAGTAGTCATCTCTATCACAAATGACACTGTTGCAGATAAATGTATCTCGGTAATATAGGTGAGCCGCCACCTTTTTTATTAGGCCTACAATTGTGAATGGCTTTATATCCAGCTAAGTAGTAGAATTGGATATAGCCTTTACTTAGCCAAGTTGCTTAGCCAAGTTTCTTAGCCAGCATTTGGGTGCTGAAGTTCAGTCTCTTGTCTAGGAATAGGCCAAGAAACTTTCCATTTTTATTACTGATGTTAATTAATGTTGTCTATCTGTAGCTGAATTACATTCGATGATTTGCTTCAAAATAAGATGTAGTAGGTCTTTTCTATGTTTAGTGTTAGTTTGTTAGTTGACATTCATAAGTGGACTTTTTTAATTCATTATTCACAACATTATTTAGTGTATGTGGGTTGGGGTCTGAATAGATGAGGAAAGTATTATCAGCAAACAATATATGTTTAAGAATATTAGAGACATTAGGCAGATCATTGATATAAGAAATAGTAGAGGTCCCAAGATGCTGCCCTGTGGCACTCCAACGGTTATTGGTAGAGTGGAAGAGGTTGTATCATTGAAGGTTACACACTGGTATCTGTCACTAAGATAGGATCGGATATAGTCCAGGGCAAGGCCTCGGATTCCATAATGCTGGACTTTAAGTAGGAGGTAGTTGTGATTAACAGTATCAAAGGCTTTTTTTAGGTCAATGAAGAGTCCAATCGGAAACTCATTTTTGTCAAGGGCTGAGTAGATTACGTCAAGGAGACTAATGATTGCTTCATTGATGCTCTTTTGGGACCGGAAGCCAAACTGACAGGGGCTGAGTATGTCGAATTTTAGGAGGTAGGAATAGAGCTGTTTGTAGATAATTTTTTAAAATATTTTTGATAGAATGGGTAGATTTGATATTGGTCTATAATTGTTTATGTCCGCCAGATTGCCTCCTTTATGGACTGGCGTTACTCTTGTTTTTTTAATGATATCAGGGAAGGTATGACACTCTATGGATTTGTTGAACAGTATAGCTATGGGTTGCGCAAGGGCATGGGAGGCGATTTTGTATACAATAGACGGAATTTCACTGGTGTTCCCTGCCTTGGTTTTTAGTGATTGTATGATGGACACAACATCTGCCGGGCTGACTGGTGAAAGGAGAAGAGAGTTTGGATATATGCCTGTGAGATATGTGGTAATATGTGTCTGAGTCTGTGTGATTTTTCTGGCAAGATTAATATCAACCGATGAAAAGAAGCTATTAAATTCATTTGCCATTTATAAATCAGCTGACGGTGTATACCCATCCTTATAGAGTTTTATTTGGTTATGTGAGTATTGTTTAGTTCCTAGGATACTAGAGATAGTTTTCCATGTGCTTTTCATGTTGCCTTTTGCTTCATTGAATCTATTCACATAATATGAAAGGTTTTGCCTTTCTTATGACACTGGTAAGCATTGATGAGCACCTTTTAACTACTTCCTTTGTAACTAGGCCAATCCTAAGTTTCTTTTCATATTCATGTTTCTTGTTGATTGAGTTGAGAATGCCACTTGTGAGCCATGGATTGTTTAATCTTTTGTCAGTTACTTGCTTGGTAAGAAGGGAACAATGAAGGTTGCAGAGGCTTAGAGTTTTGGAGAGGAAGAGGTTAGCTAATGAATGTATATCCTGAGAATTATTAAATTCAGAATCTCAGTTAATATTGTGAAGTGCATTTGTAAGATTGCCTAAAGCTGATTCACTGTGCAACCTGAATGTAAGTTTTTTGCTTTTTGGTGGTGTTATGTTCATGTTTGCTATGAGAAAGGTAGGATAGTGGTCAGTTATTCTGTCGTAGATTATACCAGATACAAGGGGAGCTGTTATGTTAGTCCATATGTGATCCAAGGTAGTGGCTGATGTTTGAGTGACTCGGGTAGGTTTGGTGATTGTGGGGATTAGCATACAGGAGTTCATGCTGTTAAAGAAATAGTAAACTTGAGAGCAATTTTGCTGACCCAGGTCAATATTGAAGTCTCCTCCCAGAATGAATGGTTTTTGTTGAGATTGTTGTTTATAATAAGATTCCTTAGGTTATCTGAGAATGAAGCTATGTTAGTATTGGGAAATGTATAGATGGTTCCAATAGTCAAGGAGGATTTAAGGGATTTAATTGTAAACTGAGCAAAAGTATATTCACAGTAGTCATCTCTATCACAAATGACACTGTTGCAGATAAATGTATCTCGGTAATATAGGTGAGCCGCCACCTTTTTTATTAGGCCTACAATTGTGAATGGCTTTATATCCAGCTAAGTAGTAGAATTGGATATAGCCTTTACTTAGCCAAGTTTCTTTTAAAATATTGAACGATAAATTATAAGCATGGCAGTAAGTGTTACAATACACGTTGTAGCAGTAAATATTTCAATTCACAGTATGGCTGTGTTAGAATACCACCTGCTGCATTAAGTTTTACAATATAAGGTGTGGCCGTACTTCAATACAAGGTGTGGAAGTATTTCAATACATGGTGTTGCAGTATTACAATACAAGGTGTTGCAGTAAGTGTTGCAATACAAGGTGTAGCAGTTAATGTTACAATACAAGGTGTGGCAGTAAGTGTTGTTATACAAAGTGGACAATAAGTGATACAATACAAGGTGTGGCAGTGCTTTAAAGTGTGGCAATGTTACAATACAAGCTGTGGCAGTATGTGTTGTAATACAAGGTGTAGCAGTAAGTGTAACAATATAACGTATGGAAGTAATTTATTAAAATACAAGGTAAAATAGTAAGTATTGCAATAAAAGGTGTGTCAGTAAGTTTTACAAAACAAGGTATGGCCGTCAGTGTTACAATGAAAGGTGTTGCAGTAACTGTTACAATACAAGATGTGGCAGGGTTACATTACAAGGGGGTGGCAGTGTTTCAATGCAAGGTGTGGTAGTAACTGTTACAATACATGATGTGGCAGTGTTACAATACAAGGTGTTTCAGTAAGTGTTACAACACAAGATGTGGCAGTAAGTTTTAAAACACAAGGTGTGTCAGTAAGGGTAACAGTACAAGGTGTGGCATGAAGTGTTACAATACAAAGTGTAGTGGTAAGATTTACAACGCAAGGTGTGGCAGTGTTGCAACACAAGGTGTGGCAGTGTTATAATACAAGAAGTGGCAGTGTTACAACACAAGGTGTGGCAGTGTTGCAACACAAGGTGTGGCAGTGTTACAACACAAGGTGTGGCAGTGTTACAACACAAGGTGTGGCAGTGTTGCAACACAAGGTGTGGCAGTGTTACAACACAAGGTGTGGCAGTGTTACAACACAAGGTGTGGCAGTGTTACAACACAAGGTGTGGCATGAAGTGTTACAATACAAAGTGTAGTGGTAAGATTTACAACACAAGGTGTGGCAGTGTTATAATACAAGAAGTGGCAGTGTTACAACACAAGGTGTGGCAGTGTTACAACACAAGGTGTGGCAGTGTTGCAACACAAGGTGTGGCAGTGTTACAACACAAGGTGTGGCAGTGTTGCAACACAAGGTGTGGCAGTGTTGCAACACAAGGTGTGGCAGTGTTACAACACAAGGTGTGGCAGTGTTGCAACACAAGGTGTGGCAGTGTTACAACACAAGGTGTGGCAGTGTTGCAACACAAGGTGTGGCAGTGTTGCAACACAAGGTGTGGCAGTGTTGCAACACAAGGTGTGGCAGTGTTACAACACAAGGTGTGGCAGTGTTGCAACACAAGGTGTGGCAGTGTTGCAACACAAGGTGTGGCAGTGTTACAACACAAGGTGTGGCAGTGTTGCAACACAAGGTGTGGCAGTGTTACAACACAAGGTGTGGCAGTGTTGCAACACAAGGTGTGGCAGTGTTACAACACAAGGTGTGGCAGTGTTGCAACACAAGGTGTGGCAGTGTTGCAACACAAGGTGTGGCAGTGTTACAACACAAGGTGTGGCAGTGTTGCAACACAAGGTGTGGCAGTGTTGCAACACAAGGTGTGGCAGTGTTACAACACAAGGTGTGGCAGTAAGCGTACCAATTCAAGGTGTGGCAGTGTTAGAATACAAGGTGATGCAGTGTTAGAATACAAGGTGATGCAGTGTTAGAATACAAGGTGATGCAGTAAATGTTACAATACAAGGTTCGGCAGCATTACATTACAAGGTTTAACAGTAAGTGTTTAAATACAAGATATATTCAACTTTATTGTTTGTTGGTTGGAGTATTGGAGATGGTTCTTACTTGGGACTGAAGAGATCACACTAGATTGCTTCACAGGACTTTATTGAGAAGAGATAATAATATAGGTCCAGCACAACCGAGGTTCTACGTACTCTAGTCCTGGCTAAGTACTGGTGCCGTCCACTTGAGCAGGCACCCACCAGCTCTATGGTGTGTGACGTCAGAGGCCTACCGCCTCTGTGATTGGTTATACTCCAACCTTAAATTTGAAGACTGACACCTCTCGGACACACTACCAAGTCGACGTCCCTTGTCGACAAATCTCTGGCTATCTAATACATAGATTCTGAAGGACCTCGGTGGCTTGCTTAATGTCTTACAATGTAAAAGATCAAATAACACAATAAATGACAGGACAGGTGTGCGTTTATACTGACACAGTTTGGCATGTTCACATAAAACTTATAGCATAGTCTTACTCAGTGAAACATCTTGTGACAAAAGGTGATGGTAACAATGCTTAATTAGAACAAGAGCATGAAGAAAATATGCAGGTCTAATCATCAGGTATGAACAATACATACTCAGAAAATATTGTGTCCAAAACATTATCCACATCTTGTGTCAATGACATGTGTATGGACATAATACAAGACACTCATCTGAAACTAAATGGATCACGAGCATGACCTAGCAACTACAATGAATTAATATTTTAAGAAAGAAAACAAATATGTACACTATAAAATATTTACAAGGACTGGACCGAGAAGGCTAACATCTTGGTGACAGCAGTCAGTCAGTCAACTCTGGGGTGACAGGAGCTATTCCTTGTCAGGAATCCTTGGCCTTAATGTGGTTGCTAGAACACTAAGAAAACTCTTGAAGACATGAACTGTAACAATACAAATGGCACAGTAGACTTCACACTGGCATATGATTAAGAAACAAAACAAAGTTGAAAAAATAAATGCATTGCAAAAGTAAATGTTTTTCACGACATTAATAGGACACGAGGTCGAAGTACTGGGAAGTAAGGCAACAAACAAGAGAACGCCTTCGTCCAGGAGACTATAGTTTTCTGGTTTGGCGAAACAAAAACGGAACGATGACTGCACTTAATTACACATTCTGCCAATATTAACACCTAGTTCAAGAGCACTATACAACTCTGGCTCTGACTGAAGGTCAGGAACATATGAAACTGCATGTGTCAGACTCACAACTGGGTAGTTAATCTCGTTAGCATCTAGACAGTGGACTTGGGGTGTGTGCACAGTAGAGACTAAAGCTTTAGATCTAAGATTATAGTTGCTGGCATGAGGTAGCTTTATGTCAACTGGTCTGTCAACCACTGTAGATGGTGTCACAATAGAAGAATCTGTCTGGGTAACTACATTATCATCTTCTGCATCAGCCTCATCAACAGTCATTTTAGCCTACTTCATGTGGTCTAGGTGTTCATTTATATACTCTCTTCATAACAGATTCTTAAGTTTGTACTTATTACTCTTGATTAGCTCTATTACCTTATATGGGCTCAAAAATTTCTTAGTTATCTTGAACACAGGGCCAGACCTGTGTTGGTTAAGTTCCATTATTACAGATGCCACAGTTATCTTACTGGGCTTAGCTTGTGAATTTCTTGCTCGAGAAAACTCTGTTGTTGCATTAGACAAGTGTTCTCGTATTTTCTTGAAAACTAGTTGCATATGTCTACACTTTACTTGATCATAATAATCTGAGTTATACAAAGGAACTCTGAGTGCACTAATCAATACATTAGGAAGGATTTTATCTGTGCCATAAAGAATAGCATGAGAGGTTTCTCCTGTTGAGGCATTAATTGAAAAATTATGCCACACTGTACTATGGGAGCGAACTGATCCAAATTACTGTTATGAAAATTCGAAGTGACTCTAAACATCAAACACTTTCCTGTTAGTACGCTCTGCTAACCCTTACTTGCTGTATGATATGGCATAATACAATATTTTTTGAATGTTTAATTAATAAATCACACAAACTATTTAATATAATATTACTGAACTCAGGACCATTGTCTGAAAGGATAACTTTAGGTATACTGTATCTGCAAATTATTTGATCATGGATTGCACTGACTATAGTTTCTGCTGTTTTGTTCTGGATGGGAACTAATTTACATTAACGGGAAAAGTTATCAACCATTACGAGCAAGTGTTTGTTCCCCTTTTCTGTTTCTGCAAAATTTGTCAACAAATCCATTGATACTCGTTCCCATGGTGCTTTAGTCGCTCGGAACACATGAATAGGGTTTGGTCCCATGACTTGCCTTTAATGCTGTAAACAGATCAAACATCTATCAACATAATAAGCAATCTTTTTAGCCATTTGAGTATGGCTAGCAAGAGCATCATTCATAATCTTTAACACACTTTGTACTAATAGTGATGTCAGACTAACAATAGATATTAGTTGATGACAGATGTCAGACTGTCAGACTGACAGCACTTCCTTAGGGGGTCTCTAGCTTCACTATTCTACAAAGTAAATTGTCTGTCAATACTAACTCTTTCAATGGTACTGGGGGGTTAGTGAATTAGACGAGAATCTTGCTTAGTCAGAAACATAATGACATGTGCCCATATGGGGTTTTTTCTCTGTTCTATCTCAACTTCTATACCGTCTAATGCTTGGTAATTTACATGAATTGCAGCTATATATCAAGAAAAAGCATCAGCTACAACATTTTGTTTTCTTGGGATATAACCAAATGTTGGGTTGAACTCTTGAATTGTGAGCAAATATCTAGCAAATTTTCCCACGTGATTCTTATTCTTGAAAAAAAGGAATTAATGGTTGATGATCTGTAAGAACATGGACAGGATAATTATAAATTGTATTCCTGAAATATTTCAGAGTCCACACAACCGCTAAAGCTTCACGCTCAGTTACCCTATAATTTTTCTCTTCTTTAGATATTGTACGGCTAGCATAAGCTATTGCATGATCTCTGTGACCTTCGGTTTGAAGTAATGCAGCACCCAAGCTTACATCACTAGCATCAATAACTAACATGAAAGATTTAGAAAAATCTGGGTACCTAAGGACAGGTGCAGTATTCAGTGCTGCTTTGAGTTTATTGAATGACTGTTCTTGAGCTTCTTCCCAAACAAAATGTTCATCTTTTCTTTGCAACTTGTAAAGTTGGGCTGCGATGACAGAGAAACCCCAGCAATAAATGAACGATAAAATCCAACAAGATCCGTGAAAGGTCTTACGGCTTTTGCATTACATGGCTATGGAAAATCATGGGCAGCAATAATTTTGTATTCATTCAAGGTATTTCCTGAAGATTAACTGCATGACCTAAGAAGTTAATCTTCTTGAAAAATTAGCACTCTGAGAGTTTTTTTTTAATTTGCTGTTGCTACTTTTGTAAGTACTTTCTCAAGGTTCTAGAAGTGTGTCTGAACATCTTGCATCATTATTATGAGATCATCGAGGTACACTCGAAGAGTACTACCTATCAATCTATGAAATAGATTCGTCACGAGCCTGGAAAAGGTTATTAGGTTGCTCTGCAAACCAAATGGCATTCTCTTTAAATGAAAATGACCATTAGGAATACGAAAGGCTTTCACCTGTTTACGTTCCTCATCAAATGGGATTTGCCAGAATCCTTGCAACAAATCTAAAGTTGAGAATACCTTGTTACGACCTATGTTTTGCAACAAATCATTTAGGACGAAGTGGGAAACAGTCAGGTATAGTTACTCTGTTCAGCTTCTGATAGTCGTTTCTGGTCTCTATGTCCCATCTTGTTTTAGAACGATAATCAAAGGAGTGTTCCTCGGTGAATTACTTAGCTATATTACATCATCCTGTAGCATTTCCTCTATAAGTCTATCAGTTTCTGCTCTCTGAGAATGTAGTAAACGATAAGCTGGTACGTAAATTGGTCTAGTTCCTGGCACAGGGGGAATTTTATGATTAATAAGAGGTGTAACATCAAACGTTTCGCCTGGTAAAGTTACTGTTAAAGTAAAGTTACTGTTAAAGTAAAGTTACTGTTAAAGTAAAGTTACTGTTAAAGTAAAGTTACTGTTAAAGTAAAGTTACTGTTAAAGTAAAGTTACTGTTAAAGTAAAGTTACTGTTAAAGTAAAGTTACTGTTAAAGTAAAGTTAAAGGTAAAATAAAGATAAGCTGCGCTATTCTTGTTCATAATTTCCTATAAGATGAACCATGGAGTCAGGGAAAATCAGAAGGAATGAAGTGTTGCACTTGCACCTCTGGCTGAGATCCACATTCTCCTGATGTGAGTGCACACACAACATGCTCCACGGAGACATCATCCACCACTCGCACCATTAACCAGTAATGGGCAAACTCTACAATGTGGGTGCCAGACTGGAGATGGATGTTGGCACTGCTAGTGTTTGCAACGTTACATTGTAACTGTACCATCCTGCACTACATGAGAGGAAGGTTCAACATACTTACACGTTTCACTGTTTGCAATGATATCCAATAACTCATGCACTCCCTCGATCTTAACTTTAACTCTTGTGAGCGAGTGAGAGTGCAACACAGTTTCAGCAGCCGTAGAACCACTGACCTCAGAGATGGAAGCCGCTAGGCGAGCAAGACAATGATAATCCGTTAGGGCGTCCCGTCAAGAAAGTCTCCATAATCACTTCCTGAGCAACCACACAACTACGATGCTTCAATTGAATGCCTGCTTTTCGGGTATGTTACTGTGACATGGGCCTGACAAACCAACGATGGCAAGTCGGCTGTCAACAAAATAAACATAACTGTTTGTTTTCACTGTTTGTAACTTACGTTGCTTAGGATGTCTGCGTCTTGCCTGGGGTCAAACTGACTTGGGTTTCATCAACAAATACAACTGGTCTTTTGTCAGTGTCCTCTGTCAAGTGTTCAAATCTGTTTTGGGCAGCTACTAAATAAACAGGGAGGGGCACAAGTACTGGCTAACTTGATTGGGTTAGAAGGTTGCTTTGAGATTCTCCAGACGATGTGGTGTGAACAGTCTGAGCTCTTGGGTTCTGTGACTTGGTATTGTAGTTGGAGTGATTATTGTGGAGTGGCGGTTTGGCCACTATATAGAGTGACGCTTTGACTTGGCAAGTTCTTTGAATCCTTCCATAACCCCCTTCCCCCCAACCCCCTCCCCCAATGCTTACCGGTCAGAGTCAATAGTACCAAGTTCTGAAGATAGAAATTCTCTCTGTATATTTTGGCATATGATTATGTGTTCTCTTGTGTGTTTATATACTGCTCTTATGTTATACCAGCAGTTATATTTTGTGATACTTAATTAGTTCGGTGTATGCTCAAGGATTTATTTACTTGAAAATGTTTTATTCTGTGGTTGTAATATTTTAAAGAGTACTGATAGTTTACTTGCAATGTAATACTGTGCCTATCGCGGCTCGGCGCCCGTCGCCAGCTTACTGTTCTCTGGCTTGTCAGCCGGGGCAGGTGCACTTGATCTTGCTCCTGCTTGTGGCACATATTTTCGGTCTAAAGACCTTGTAAGCTTCTGGGGTGTAATGTAACCATGTTTATGTGTGATGGATCGTAACTACCGATCTACACCATTTTTGTGGAACAGGTGGTAGATGATATTTTTGAATGGCATATATGTGGTGGGAATCTGAGGACCTTGATTGATTGTTATGTATCCTGATTGATACTGATTCCTCACCCACTAATTGATTATTGTGGCACCACCATCCTGTATCCTTGATATTGTAGCATGCTAGAATTAGTGTACCATTGCACTAGGATTGGAGCCTAGTGACAGCTAGTTCATAGGGTGTGCAATTGATGTGTGCTTGATAATGATTCCGAAAAGCTTTGATTGAAGCTATATTATATACTTTGGGAGTAGCAGTTGTATAGAGCTGTTTACTTATATTACAGTGTCTTGCCTAGATATGCCCCAGTAAACCGGTAAATTTTGTTTACTTTTACTTAACCCTAGACAATAGTACTGAAGACCAGGTGGCATTATTGAGATTTTGACCAGGTCAGTGTTTCCAGTGATGCTGTGAAGCATGAAGACGCGACAGGAGTTTACTTCGTAGTTGGTAAAGGAGGCACAAGGACTACAAACTCGGACACCGCGGTGGTCGAGGCCGAAGAAGACCCACCCCAGCAAGGCCAACAACGATCCCAGCCACTTGAACAGCTTGGGCCAAACGAGCCCCAGGAGGTGGATGTTCGAACCCCGCACCTATGGGTTCCAGACATAGATCGTCACAGCCCGCTTTAACCCGAGGCCCGCTTCCTTCATGACCCAGCACAAGGAAGAATAATATATATTAATTAAAACAATTATTATTATAATAATTACTATAATAATATAAATATTTAATAATTATTACTATTCCTTCATTACTGTAACCACATACACTTCACATTACCGTCATTACTGTAATCCCATACTCAACACAATACCTTCATTACTGTAACCACATACACTAAACACTACCATTATTACTGTAACCACATACACTACACACTACCATCATTACTGTACCTATATACACCACACTCAACTGTCCATGCTGAACTCACATACACTACACACTACCTTCATTACTGTAACCTCATACTCAACACACTACCTTCATTATTGTAACCTCATACTCAACACACTACCTTCATTATTGTAACCACATACACTACACACTACCTTCATCACAATAACCACATACACTACACACTACCTACATTACAATAACCGCATACACTACACACTTCCTCCATTACAATAACCACATACAATACACACTACCTCCATTACAATAACCACATACACTACACACTACCTCCATTACAATTACCACATCCTTTACTCACCTCTTAATTATTGTAACGATTTATACACTGGCTTCATCAGTAAATGAACTACGACTATATAATATATACATATATATATATATATATATATATATATATATATATATATATATATATATATATATATATATATATATGTCGTACCTAATAGCCACAACGCACTTCTCAGCCTACTATTCAAGGCCCGATTTGCCTAATAAGCCAAGTTTTCATGAATTAATGTTTTTTCGTCTACCTAACCTACCTAACCTAACCTAACCTAGCTTTTTTTGGCTACCTAACCTAACCTTACCTATAAATATAGATTAGGTTAGGTTAGGTAGGGTTGGTTAGGTTCGGTCATATATCTACGTTAATTTTAACTCCAATAAAAAAAAATTGACCTCATACATAGAGAAAAGGGTTGCTTTATCATTTCATAAAAAAAAAATTATAGTAAATATATTAATTCGTGAAAACTTGGCTTATTAGGCAAATCGGGCCTTGAATTGTAGGCTGAGAAGTGAGTTCTGGCTACTAGGTACGACATATATATATATATATATATATATATATATATATATATATATATATATATATATATATATATATAAAATAAATATAAAATAAATAAAATAACATACAAAATAAATATAATAAATATAATAAATAATAATAAATATAAAATAAATATACAAATAAATATATATAATATATAAATAATAATATATGTCATATGTTGTTGTGCTACCTGGATTTGCTACCTGGAACAAAAAGTTCCAAGTAGCAAAATTTTTTAAGGTATATAATTTTTTTTTTTATTTTTTTTATGGGATTTTATTATTTCATTTTTTTTTTTTTTTTTTTTTTTTTTTTTTTTTTAGAGGAGAGGAGACTCACTGAGAGTGGGTGGCGCGGGAGGGAAGGGTCTGGACCTCCTTGCCACAGACCTTTGCCATCCAGTATGCCTGGGTTCGCTCCTTGCTGCGTCGGCGCTGGCTCTTGGTCTTTCGAAGAGCATGCCTCACGAGCTGGCGCTGGGCATCGCCAACGGTGAACACCTCATAGCGGCGGTCCATGATGGCTACTGTGGTCACAACACTGTTTATGCCAGAGACAGTGACAGAAATTCCTCGGGGTGGGACTTGATCTTCAGATCCAAGAACTCGAGGTGGTCGCTCTATCAACTGTATTACGGCGTCCCGCATATATATTTGTTTGGAACCTATATATATACTTATAAATGTGGCTCGTCAGGCTACACACTATGGTGATCTTGGTGTCTTTTTTGTCCATTATCCAATTGTGTTCTAAATCTTTCTTAATATGAGAGATGCTAAAGCTCGGAGATGAGCCTTTTGTACTTGTTTTTGTTGCTTTTACTGTTGAATATAATTAAATTTCTTGTTAGTAAATAATTATTACTAAGAAAAGTTAAGTCCAGCACTTTATGCCACGTCCACTGACCTTGTACAGGTCGTGATATTACTGAACTGTTTACTGTTGAGGTTAACATTCTTGGTCAAATGTGGCCTTAATGTCCAAGTAAATATTGTAACCGCTGTCATCACTCGGCTCAGCCCTGGTATGTTGGTCCACAACATTTGTATACTGTCTAGGTACGCTGGGGGAACACGCTGCGGAGTTTCCGCGGGATTAAGTCATATACCAGAGGATCTGACACTACATCGAGTTCTACTTTTGATTTAAGCAAGAAGGCATCCCAGGCGAATGATGGGAGCGAAATGTGGTGGGAAATGTCCAATTTGTAGAGAGGTTGGTTGGTTGGTTGGATGGTTAGTTGTATGAATGGATTGTTAAGTCTGTCTGTCTGTCTGCTACTGCTGTTCTGGTAGAACCCTCTTCTCTCATCTATGCATGTGATTACACTTCATCCCTCCTCATACTGCTATCTATCTCCCTAAAGCTATCTCCCTCAAACACACAATTCTCTTTGTTCTAGCCCCACATACTCTATGCTTCTGTAATGTATCGCACACACACCCTAAAAGCTCCCAAGCTCGATATCTTGGCAGCAAAGTGGGTTGTCATTAGATCAGCCTTCTCCTGATTGCTGGTTGCAACAGTTCCATCCTCCCGGTTTACAGGCAGGATTGTGTGCTCAGATGAATATGCCTGCCGATCTTTATATAACTCTTTCACCAGTATACGATTGGTGAAAGATTTTGCTTGGCTGTTCAAGTCCCCCTTGAGCAAGGCCGAGTTGAGACCCGTGATGTGTGTTCTGCTGGTGTTGACCTTGTTCAGGGCCATGTTGAGGTTGGTGATGCAGTGCCTGGTTATGGTTATGTTGTGGCTGAGGGTGTTGAGGCTGGTGTTGACATTGTTCAGGGCCTTGTTGAGGTTGGTGATGCAGTGCCTGGTTATGGTTATGTTGTGGCTGAAAGTGTGGAGGCTGAGAACGCTGGTTAGGGCGGACACGCCTACACTCACTCCTTCTAGGCATATTCTGGCAGTTAGAGTTTTAATTTGGCCCTTTTACATATATCAAGTGGTATATGGTTAGTCTCCATAGGTTGGCTTCCTTCTCACTTGCCTCTTTACTATAAATTACAGGAGGGGCGCTCGGCAGTGTCCAGGATAATCTCATACCCCCAACCACCATTCCTCCCCTCTTCCTTCCACCTTTCTTCACATCCCCCACTCTTCCTCCACCTTCCCTTCCCTCTTTACCCTTTCCTTCCCCTCCCCTCCCCTTTCTTTCCTTCTTTTCTCTGTCTGTCTTCCCCGTCTCCCTCGCATCTCCCCCAGTCCCACCCTTGTTCCCACCATGTCCCTATCATCCCCTTCCTCACACTTGTCCTTACTTCACTTCCTTCTTTCCCACTCTCCTCCGTCTGGCCTCCAATCGCCACCAGACAGCTATTTACATTTATATCAATATGTAAAGGGGAATTAGGCAGGGGTCTTTGTCTTTTACCTCCCCTTCCCCCTTTCCTCCTCTTCTTCCCCCTTTCCCCCTTTCCCTCCCTCCCTCCCTCTCTCCCACCTACCCTCCCTCCCGCCTCTCCTCCTGCCCACCTCTCCTTTTATTATTAGTCCCTTGTCCCCAATCTCCCTTCATCTATCTCATGTCCCCCCATCAGTGTAACATTTTCCTGGGTCACAATTTTTACGATAAACTCTACGGAAACACTTCCACGATTTCATTTTAAAATTCCAACGTATTACCTGAGGGGTTTAAATACTGATATTTATTAAAAAAATAACTTAATCTATCCCCGACCATCCTACATCCAGCCCATACCCCAGACTATTCCCGCTGCAAAGTGGGGTGAGGGTAACCCAAGTGTCTGGCCTCCAACTTTGGTCAGACACACAGATATCAGACTCACAAACTGATATTTCTTCTCATAGTATTGATGTATGCAAATGTTATCAGCCTACATTGTGGTGAGTCCGAGGATCAACGTCCCAGCGATCCTGTCCCTGACCAGGCCTCCGGGGGATGAATAAAATATTATTTTGATTATTGTTTTGATTATTATTATTTGTACTATTTTGATTATTATTGAGAAAACTAGCAGTACCCGGTCACGCGTTGCTGAGCCACAGCAACCTTTCCTGTCCCCCCCCCCAGTCCTCCCCACCATTCCCCCTCACCCGTCTCTTCAGCCACTCAGCCACCCAACCATTCCTCACTCCACCGTCCCCTCATCCCCCCCCCCAACATTCCCCACTCCACCATCCCCATCTTCCTTTTCACCATTCCCCACTCCTCTGTCCCCTTTTTCCTCCCCTCCATTCTCCATTCCCCTCATCCCCTCGCCCCCACCATCCCAAACACCTCCGTCCACTCGTCGTTCCCCACCATTACCCCCTCCCTTGTCCCCTCGTCCTCCCCACCATCTCTCACTTCCGTCACCTCGTCATCCCCACCATTCTCCACTCCCTAGTCCGATGCCTTCCCAAGTGGTCTGATGTTCCCATCAGAAAATTGGGAACATCAGGTGATCTGATGTTCTCATCACTGAAATACAAGAAAAACAGTTTAAAAATGACATGAAAATGTAACATTGTGTCAAAATTTCAAAACAATCGGTAAAGAGGTTTCGAAGATTTCCCTCACATGAAAAACACATGAAAAACACAGTTTTTCAGAAAAAAACATGTTTTTTTTTACCGTCACAGACGTGACATCTATATGGTATATATATAAAACCTGCTCGGATGCGAATGGAACGTTGTGTGAAAATTTCAAAGCAATCGGTGAAGAACTTTTGGAGATTAGCGGTTATGCACAAACGAACATTCACATTTTTATTTATATAGATGAGTAGGAGCCATGAGGAGGATTCTATACCCACTAACTTGGTACCCCCCAAGCTATCACCATAAAAAAGCCACGCCACAACATGGTCAAGAGCAATGCAACTTATGATACCAGTGAATCCTCTAAGGTTCCTGAGGCTTACAACTGAAGCAAAATTAGCGTTTTAAGCATGATGTATAAAGGATTTTCTCATTGTTACAATACGTTAATGTGATTTCATTGTACATTATTATTATTAGTAATGATAATGTCTTCTCACAAACACAATAACTTAGGATAAAAAAACCTTAGGAGTTATGGTATGTGAATTGAGCGAGATATCCAGGAACTTTGTTTCCAGAGTAGTATGGATATGGGTGACTATGTGCAGGTTGTGCCCTGCTCTTACTGTAGTTTTTGTCTTTGCCATTGTTATTCTTCCTGTTATTTTTCTGTAATTATGATGTGGCACTCTGGCGCCTCTTCTTTTATGCTTAACTTTATGTACCCTGCTTCTGCCTGCTAATCATGTGTATGTATTTTGTATTTTTGTTTGTGTTTACGCTTCCCAGTTCTGTTTGTGTTACTTACTGTTCTGTTATTGTCATGTTACTGTACTGTTCACGGTTTTGTCTTTATTTGTTCTGGTGGTTCGGCACCTTGCTTTTATTATTGTATTTATTTGTATTTTTACATTATATATAAAAAAATGATGCTCGCTGGCTCGGCGCTCTCACTTCACCAAGTGGGACTTGTAAACAAACCGAGCAAGGGCAGGATGCGGTGTGGTTAACTGTTAATTTAACCTAGAATATTTTGGTAATTCTGGAGCCAAAACAGCCAACTGCATTACCTAAACCAATAAAGCCATTTTTTCACTCCCAGACTTGAGTAGTGAGGAAGCTTATGTATAACCAGAGGTACGTCCAAAGCCAAGAACACTCCAAGCTCACCTACCACTTAACAAAGTTCAATAGAGATATATAGTTTTATCAATGAACAATTTATCAATGCCTTAATTTAGACAAAAGTTGGATGGGTTATAAGTGTGACAAAACACAAAGATAGGTTGGTGCAGATTGTTGCATTGTTCCCCCCATCCTCATTACCTGATCATACTTACCTATTTGTACCTATTTGGTCGACAGTACCAATATGTAGTGATGGACCAACAGTAAACTAATTTTTGAAATATTAAATTCACAGTCCCCAAAAAGCTAAAATCAAAACATAAAAATTCCCATTCCTAGTACTGCACCTATATGTAGTACATTAGGCCTAAAATCGCGAGAATTAGGCCTAGGGTTGATAGCAAAGGTTAGGTTAGGTAAGCTTATACATGAAAGTTATTATTGAAAAAGTTTCCAGTTTGTCAAAATTCATTAATACAAAAAGTGAAATTTCTGGTGGTCCATCACAACATATTGGTAGTGTCGACCAAATAGTTACTAAAAGAACTTTAGCAATCTTAAGATAGTCAGTATTGTTACCTTGTTAACCATGAACTATGTGTGTGTGTTGACAGTCACAAATCGCATTGGTAAACTGTGGTACAATTTTTATATATATTCATATAAATTTCATACAATTTTCATATTTTTTACGTTAATTAAAAGTCTAGAAAATTTCCGTTTGCAAGAGATGATGTGAGTGGAAGCCAGTGTGGTCAGCAGAGCTGGGTACAAGAACTCGGATACCTCCTTCAAATCAAGATAAATCTTTTAAAGCAAATTCCAAACCACGTCTTCATCTTAAGCATGGAACATGACGGCATTAATTCGTCTCTTCAACTGGGGGCCAAGGTTTGAGGGTTGTGATGGTATTAAGTTCCCAGAACGATAACTGGTGACCATGATGTACAGTCTGTGATGGTGGAGAGTTACCAGGACGCTAACTGGTGACAATTGTGTACAGACTGGGATTGTTTAGAGTTCCCAGGACCCTAAATGGTGACCATGGTGTACAGACTGGGATGGTTTAGAGTTCCCAGGACCCTAAATGGTGACCATGGTCTAGAGACGGTGATTATGGAGATACCTGGTTGATACCTGGTTGATGGGGTTCTGGGAGTTCTTCTACTCCCCAAGCCCTGCCCGAGGCCAGACTTGACTTGTGAGAGTTTGGTTCACCAGGCTGTTGCTTGGAGCGGCCCGCAGGCCCACATACCCACCACAGCCCGGTTGGTCCGGCACTCCTTGAAGGAATAAATCTAGTTTCCTCTTGAAGATGTCCACGATTGTTCCTGTAATATTTCTGATGCTCGCTGGGAGGAGGTTGAACAACCGTGGACCTCTGATGCTCATACAGTGTTCTCTGATTGTGCCCATGACACTTCTGCTCTTCACTGGTTCTATTCTGCATTTTCTTCCATGTCGTTCACTCCAGTACGTTGTTATTTTACTATGCAGATTTGGGACCTGTCCCTCCAGTATTTTTCATGTGCATATTATTTGGTATCTCTCTCGTCTCCTTTCTAGTGAGTACATTTGGAGAGCTTTGAAACGATCCCAATAATTTAGGTGCTTTGTCTCGTCTATGCGTGCCGTATATGTTCTCTGTATTCCCTCAATTTCAGCAATCTCTCCTGCTCTGAAGGGGAAAGTGAGTACTGAGCAGTACTCAAGACGGGACAACACAAGTGATTTGAAGAGTACAACCATTGTGATGGGATCTCTGAACTTGAAGGTTCTCGTAATTCATCCAAATCATTTTTCTGGCTGACGCAATACTTGCTTGGTTATGCTCCCTAAACGATAGGTCGTCGGACATCATTATTCCCAAATCCTTGACATGCTGTTTTCCTACTATGGGCAGATTCGATTGTGTTTTGTACCCTGTATTATGTTTAAGATCCTCATTTTTGCCGTATC
>NW_027189141.1:2438587-2468587 GCF_040958095.1 Procambarus clarkii
CTTTGAGTACCTGGTAGAGCTAGGACTTATCTCCCCCCAAAAAGAACTAGGAATCAAAAGGCTGGCATTCCGAAAGGAGAATTATGAACAGATGAGAAGTTTCCTAAGTGAAATACCTTGGGACACAGACCTCAGAGACAAGTCTGTACAGGGTATGATGGAGTATGTTACCCAAAAGTGTCAGGAGGCAGTAAACAGGTTCATCCCGGCCCAAAGGGAAAAATCCGAGAAGCAACAGAAGAATCCATGGTATAATAGGGCATGTATGGAAGCGAAGAAACTGAACAAAAAGGCGTGGAGGAACTTCCGGAATAACAGAACACCAGAAAGCAGAGAGAGATACCAGAGAACCAGGAATGAGTACGTCAGGGTGAGAAGAGAAGCAGAGAAAAATTTTGAAAATGATATAGCAAACAAAGCCAAGACCGAACCAAAGCTACTCCACAGTCACATCAGAAGGAAAACAACATGGAAAGAACAGGTATTGAAACTTCGAACAGGTGAGGACAGGTATACAGAGAATGACAGAGAGGTGTGTGAAGAACTCAACAAGAGGTTCCAGGAGGTCTTCACAATGGAACAAGGTGAGGTCACTGTGCTAGGAGAAAGGGAGGTAAACCAGGCGGCCTTGGAAGAGTTCGAAATTACGAGAGAGGAGGTCAAGAGACACCTGCTGGATCTGGATGCTAGAAAGGCTGTTGGTCCAGATGGGATCTCACCATGGGTACTGAAAGAGTGTGCAGAGGCACTTTGCTTGCCACTCTCCATAGTGTATAGTAAGTCACTGGAGACGGGAGACCTACCAGAAATATGGAAGACGGCGAATGTGGTCCCAATATACAAAAAGGGCGACAGACAAGAGGCACTGAACTACAGGCCAGTGTCCTTGACTTGTATACCATGCAAGGTGATGGAGAAGATCGTGAGAAAAACCTGGTAACACATCTGGAGAGAAGGGACTTCGTGACAAATCGCCAACATGGGTTCAGGGAGGGTAAATCTTGCCTTACAGGCTTGATAGAATTCTACGATCAGGTGACAAAGATTAAGCAAGAAAGAGAGGGCTGGGCGGACTGCATTTTCTTGGATTGTCGGAAAGCCTTTGACACAGTACCGCATAAGAGGCTGGTACATAAGCTGGAGAGACAGGCAGGTGTAGCTGGTAAGGTGCTCCAGTGGATAAGGGAGTATCTAAGCAATAGGAAGCAGAGAGTTACGGTGAGGGGTGAGACCTCCGATTGGCGTGAAATCACCAGTGGAGTCCCACAGGGCTCTGTACTCGGTTCTATCTTGTTTCTGATATATGTAAATGATCTCCCGGAGGGTATCGATTCATTTCTCTCAATGTTTGCGGACGATGCTAAAATTATGTGAAGGATTAAAACAGAAGAGGACTGTTTGAGGCTTCAAGAAGACCTAGACAAGCTGAAGGATTGGTCGAACAAATGGTTGTTAGTGTTTAACCCAACCAAATGTAATGTAATGAAGATAGGTGTAGGGAGCAGGAGGCCAGATACAAGGTATCATCTGGGAGAGGAAATTCTTCAGGAGTCTGAGAAGGAAAAAGACTTGGGGGTTGATATCACGCCAGACCTGTCTCCTGCAGCACATATCAAGCTGATAACATCAGCGGCATATGCCAGGCTGGCCAACATACGAACGGCATTCAGAAACTTGTGTAAAGAATCATTCAGAACTCTGTATACCACATATGTCAGGCCAATCCTGGAGTATGCAGCCACAGCATGGAGTCCATATCTAGTCAAGGATAAGACTAAACTGGAAAAGGTTCAAAGGTTTGCCACCAGACTAGTACCCGAGCTGAGAGGTATGAGCTACGAGGAGAGACTACGGGAATTAAACCTTACTTCGCTGGAAGACAGAAGAGTTAGGGGGACATGATCACCACATTCAAGATTCTGAAGGGAATTGATAGGGTAGATAAAGACAGTCTATTTAACACAAGGGGAACACGTACAAGGGGAACACGTACAAGGGGACACAGGTGGAAACTGAGTGCCCAAATGAGCCACAGAGAAATTAGAAAGAACTTCTTTAGTGTCAGAGTGGTTGACAAATGGAATGCATTAGGGGGTGATGTGGTGGAGGCTGACTCCATACACAGTTTCAAATGTAGATATGATAGAGCCTAATAGGCTCAGGAATCTGTACACCTGTTGATTGACGGTTGAGAGGCGGGACCAAAGAGCCAGATCTCAACCCCCGCAAACACAACTAGGTGAGTACACACACACACACACACACACACACACACACACACACACACACATGTGGGTGGAAGGTGGCCGAGTAGACAGCGCTCTAGACTCGTGGACCTACTGACCGAAGTTCGATCCTTCGGCACCGCCGGAAAAACCAATGGGCAGAGTTTCCTTCATCCCTGATGCGCCTGTTACCTAGCAGTAAATAGGTACCTGCGAGTTAGACAGCTGCTACGGGCTGCTTCCTGGGTGTGTGTGTTTAAAAAACAGCAGAAGTTGGTAACAGTTGAAAGGTGGGCCGAAAGAGCAGCGTGTTACGAACATTACCTCCTGTGGAGGTTAGTTTCAATTATATATTGTTGGTGGAAACAGTGGACAATGTTTGACAGGAATAAATCTACAGCTGATATCTGGGAGGCCGCGAGTCACCAGTAATACTCCGCCAAGCAAAGTAGTTCCTTCTCAGCTGGAGATTGTTAGGAATAATGGGAACTGGAATAGCCTATGTGAGGGAAAAAAAATACTCAATCAAAAAGCATGCATTGGGAATATGGTAAATAAAGTCAATAAAGAGTTTGATTGCAAATGTAAAGAATAGAGTATAAAGGGGCGATGACGCAAGAGAGGTGGACGCCATCTTGACGTGAGGGGAGGTGGATCGTTGACGACCAGACCTTGCTTTTCTGAAGGTTTTTCTCCGGCCGCACAGTCAGATTAACCATCATTACCTGGTATCGGGGTTGCAAGATAGGGTAGACTACCACTACCATTACTACCGTTGCTAGAAAATTTCTAGGCCATCCCTTAGTTAACCACGGTCACCTTCATTGCCTTACCATACGTCCAGCGATTGGGGTGTCTAACACGGCCTCGTGGAAAAAGTAGCGCCCTGTCAAATTCCCCGCCCAGACAGTCCAAAAAACAAGAACTGCTGTTGTGAAAGGTACCATGCAACATCCTTAAATCGGTTGAAGAAGGTCGAGTATTTATTACCCTGTCCATCCAACTAAGGCGGGCTCTTAGCGACTAAATTTAAACTTACCAGCCCCTCACGACACTATTGAATCGCCCACTCCATGCCCATCGCACTGACGTGGGATTACCGTCGAACTCTAGCTTGTGGGCCTCTGGCTGAACTCCCTCACTACTTCAGCATGTGACCGAATGGACAGACGTGTGAGGCTTCAATAATTCTCAAGAAAATTATCCAAAACACCGCTGCCTACCATTGTAACACCTGATTGCTGCACCCTTTTCCCACTCAAAACCCCAACTTAACACTGCTTGGAAGCATACTGTGACCCTCACTGAACTCCCAGATAACTGTTAAACTGAACCATTAAATGGGGGAAGCAACAAAATAAAGGAATAAGTTTAAATAATGAATAAGAACTTAACTTACGGCTACCACCACCTTCCTGAACGTGAAGGTGCCTGCATTACTGATCTCCCAGGAAGGACAGAAATCAATCAAGAACTCGAAGGGCAAGAAACCTTGGCAATATGCTTGGGAATTATTCTATAGAGAATTCTTTACTTTACTTGTTTAGATTCAAGGGCAACTTTAATTACCACTAAATAGAGGAAAACATAGGGGACTTGCAGTACAGCATATATAAAGAAGACATATAACGACCCAGAATAGACACAAAAAGGGAGGGAAAATATCTAAACACCTGTTACGTTTGAAGGCGGAAGAGAAACAATCTTCGTCCACATGGTTTATTGTCAAGAACCAACAATCACAACAAAACAATTATAAGGTACATAACTTACTATTTACAAGATCATAAACAAATGAGCATCGTCTCCTGCAGGTGCTGCTACCCCTTCATTATTAGGATGGGTATCACTAGTTGCCCCACCTGAAGGATCTTCAAAATTCCCTGTGAACCTTGGCATGAGCTGATCTACATGCCTTTTCCAGTTAATGTTCCCAAAACTTTGCACTTGCTCAGTGAAATTCCTGCGTCCCAAGACTTCCCTAATTATTCCTTCTACCCAAGGCTTTCCAATTCCAAAATTCCTTGCATATACTGCATCCTCCTCGTTAAACAACAACTTCTCTCCCTGAGGCCAAGCAAGTTACCGATTTTTCTTTATCGCGATCTGTCTTTACTGCTTCCATGTGCACTTTAAAGTGCCTATTAAACAGTAATTCAGAAGGAGATTTACCAGTAGTAGAATGAACAGTTTTCCTTTGATTATATAAAAATCTACAAAGCCTTGTATTAATAGTACCTTCTGTAAATCGCTTTAACCCTTCTTTAAAGTATCTCACTGCTCTTTCCACTAGACCATTTGAAGGAGGATTATAGGGGGGGGGGGAGGGCATTTGTTACATGTTTAATATCATTTTTTTCTAAAAAAAAATCCTCCATTTACACAGAAACAAAATAAGGAGCATAGTCTGACACAACAATGTCTGGTAATCCAAAATTACAAAATGTTTTCCTTAGCAATTCACACGATACAGATGATGTGGTGGAATTACACACATGAACATCCAGAATTTTTGTTTATGAATCCACCACCACCAAGTGATATTTGTTATCCATAGGTCCAGCATAATAGAGTCCAGACCAGGGTTTTCCAGTGCATGGCCAAGAAAGTACTGGGGCCTGTGGTTTCTGATAATTCTTAAAGCAAATATGACAATTTTTTGTCACCTCAGCAATATCTTGGTCTATTTTTGGCCACCAAATCCAACTTCTAGCTTCTGCTTTCATAGCATTTATGTTATTATGGCCTACATGCAGCTGTTCCAAAATCTTACATCTTAGTTCCCCAGGCACCACCACTCTATTCCTATACAAGAGTACATCCTGGTGAATACTAAGGTCAGCCTTTACTGCAGCATACTCTGACAATAATAAATTATCATCCCAACCATATTTAGCATATTTCATCAATAGATTTAATTTGGGATCTCTACCAGTAGCTTATTAATAGTCTGGAATGAAATATCCTTAAAAGACATAGATTCCACCAGGTTAACATACTCCACTGGAATACTGGAATTCAATTCTTCTGTCAAAAGCAATCTACTTAATGCATAGCTACGAAATTATATTTGCCTGGCTTAAACTCTAAATCATACTCAAACTGCGAGAGTAGTAATGCCCATCTTTGAATACTAGCATTGGCATTAACTGGAATTTGTTTACCTAAGCCAAACAATCCTAGCAGGGATTTATGGTCTGTTCTAGCAAGAAATGTCATTCCCAGCAGAAAATACTTCAGATTTTTTACACCATATACCAAAGCTAAGGCTTCTTTATCTAACTGAGAATAATTCTGTTCCGCGGAAGATAATGCTAGTAAAACATACTGCTTTATCTTGACCATCTACTTCGTGTAATAATACACAACCTACTCCTACTGGGGAAGCATCTACCTTCAGTTTTAAAGGGAGTCTACCAGTAAAATTAGTAAGCACTGGAGAATTTATCAATTCCTGCTTAATATTCCTTAAGGCATTCTCCTCCTCTCTTGCTAAATGCACTTAAATTTAGCCCCTTTTTTCAACAATTCACACAAGGGTGCTAATTTTGCAGAAAAGTTCTTCACGAACTTACAAAAATATGTAACCATCCTAACAAAAGTCTGTACTTACCCAACTGATGTTGGGGCTGGGGCATCCACTATAGCCGCTACATTTTTGTGAGAAGGAATAAAGCCCTTACCTGAAATATGGTACCCCAGATATTCAATTGGCTTGGTCTTCAATGTTGTTTTACCCTTATTAATATTCACATTGTGCTTTTGCAGGAGATTCAAAACGTGTCCTAAAGTATTAGTGTGACGGACGAGTATAAGTACTTAGGAATACTTATCGGGGCCGGGGGCAGACGCTTATCCTATGGTTCCCTGTTTGAGGACGGCCTGACGAACATCAATAAGGCGCAACTCAAACCCCAACAGAGGCTATACCTATTAAAACACCACATAATCCCCAAGATGAACCACCAGCTTGTTCTCGGACGCGTGTTTAAGACGGAATTAGCGAGGCTTGATCGGCGGCTGCGGCATGCCATTCGTGGCTGGCTGCGGCTGCCTCATGATACTCATAATGTCTATTTTCATGCCGACGTGAAGGACGGTGGACTAGGGATACCCGACTTTGCCACATCAATCCGCCTACAGAAGAACAAGCGGCTCGGGGCGTTAGTAGAGTCGGAGGGTCCAGTGGTAGTGGCAGCGGCTCTCCTACCCGCGTTCCAAGCGCGAATGAGTCGATGGGTAGACCCGACCACGGCCGCCGGAACCCCTTCTAACAGAACGACTGAGCGTTCTAGGAAGTGGAAAGCAAAACTGTATAGCATGGTCGACACTGCCGGCCTTGCGTCCTCTTGTGAGGTTCCATCTTGCCACAAGTGGGTCGCGTCCGGTACCCGTCTGCTAAGCGGAGGAGATTTTGCTCACGCTATCCAAATTAGGGCAAAAACTGTAGCCACGCCATCTAGAGCAGCTAGGGGTAGACCCGAGGCTTCTGTTCTCTGCGATGCTTGCCAGAAACCAGGGATCCTGGGCCACATATCCCAAGCATTCCACAAGACACATGGGGCTCGGGTGAAACGTCATGACGATATCACCCGGTTCGTAGCCGGCCGCCTACGGCAAAGAGGTTTTGAGGTGGAATGTGAAGTCCGTATACCGGATGGAAGGACCTTCTGAAAGGCTGACATCATAGCTTGCAAAGGTGATGAGGCCTTTATATTAGACACCCAGGTCTCTGCTGATAACTTCCCACTCTCCCGTCAACATCAGAGCAAGTGCGACAAGTACGGCACCCCCAGAGATCCTTCAAATGTCAGGGAATATACCGGAAAGCACACAGCATCCACCTCTTCAATAACCCTTAATTGGAGGGGAGGATGGTGCAAGGAGAGTACGCGTGGTCTACAGGATATGGGACTCACCAAGAGCGACCTTGAGATTTGCTCTGTAAAAGCCCTACCTGGACATATTCTATCTACAGAATATGGTCCAAGACCATATCTAGGGGCAGACCACCTTAGTCCCAGGATCACCGTGCACAGGGTGCATAAGGGTTAATATAGTCTCGCTCAGGTGAACCGCAGCCAGGATAGCTGGTAGCCAACTATCTAAGCAGAGTCGTCATCTGGAATACCACTTCTCCAAATGGTGTCTCACAAGAGGGTGGATGACCTGGCCGGAGCCCACAAGTGGGTAAGGCGGCGGTCGGAGGGACCCCCATGCGCATACATGATATCCCCCCCGCTCCGGGGCCTTGTTAGGAGCTTCCACTATGACTAGTTTTCCATGTATGCCGACGTCAAGTCATCAATCCTGCCGCTTAGGCAGCTTGCTGTTTTGGCCTTCAGCGTTAGTTCTTTTTTAATGATAAACTGTATACCTCTCCCTTTGTGTTGTGTCCCATATAAGAAAAAACAATTACAAAAGAATTTTCCATTTAATATATGTTTGTTTTTCAGGTTATTATTGTGTGTTATTAGTATCATCTTAACTCTTGTGGGTTGTGATGATATCTGCAATTTATGTGTATTTAATTAAGTTTGTGTTTGATAGGGAATTAGGTATGCTTAGGGGTGCCTTCTCGCCATGCCTTGTGGCTGGGGGGATTGGTGCCCTGAAGCTACATAAACACCCTATACCCCCCGAAGTGGCAAGGGGAGTTAGGGGACAACAATAGCATCATGCTCTTCCTCATTCTCCCTGCATACAATAATGTCATCTAAAAAACTAGCCACACCTTCAATGTTAACTAACAACTGGGACATGAATCTCTGAAAAATTGCTGGAGACGAGGAGAGTCCAAAAGGAAATCTTTTATACTTAAATAACCCCTTGTCGGTATTAATCACTAACAATTCCAGGCACTCCTACTCTACGGGAATTTGCAAGTAAGCATCTTTCAGGCCTATCTTGGAAAAGATTGCCCCCTTGCAGACCACTGACAACTCATCTATCTTAGGTAAAGGGTACTTCTCACAGTGAATGCGATTGTTCAGTTCCATGAAGTCTACACAGATTCTCAAAGGATTTCTGATCCGCCTTCAACACTGGTACAATTGGGGCTGCCCACTCACTATGCGTAAGGGACTCTAAGATGCCTTCTGCCACATGCTTTGCCAGGGCTGATTCTATCAATTGCTTGTAATGAAACAGAACTATTCTTGCAATGAAAAATTTAGGTGAATCCCTGCTTTTCAGTTGAACTTTTGCCACCATGCTATTGATGGGCTTATCTGCCTCCACTGAATATTTATCTAACATATGTTCAGCACTTTTAATTGTTTTAACTATCGACAATTCATATAGGCCCGCCAAGAAAATTTCCACTTTTTCCATGAGATCATTACCACATAGGCTAGGATTATGTGAATCTGCTACATAAAAATCCTGGACAATTTCTTTTTCATTATAACGTACTTTTGCCGATACCTTGTCATAGACCTTAATCGGTGTATTATCTTATGCACTTAATGATTTTTCAATTAGTTTTACATTCAATTGCAAGGTATCTGCCCAATCTCTAGACAATGTTGACATTGCAGCATCAGTGTCCAGTTCCAAGAGAACTAACTTCCCATTAATTACAAAATTTACTAATTGTGACTTCACTGAACATACCGTTTCTTTCACCGAATATAGTCTGCTTTCGTCACCTGCAGCTTCTTCAGACGGGTTACCTTCTTCTACTGCCTTGACGACATTACCACTAACTCTTCTTCCTGCATTCCTTGGTCGTCTCGAATCCCAGGCCTTGCTGTTCCTGTTCAGATATTCTCTACACACTTTCTTGAAGTGCCCTTCCTTGTTATAAAAGTTACATATATATTCACGAAACTTGCACTCTCTACTACTGTGATTGTATCCACAGTATTTACATCTGGTCTGGCCATGTACTACCTTAATTTCTTGAGAAGATTTCGAACTTCCAAAAGCCCTTTCCAGGTTCAACATCTTCTCGAGCACTGTCCATGAAGTCATCGATTGTAGATCCAAGTTTTCTGCCACCAGGTTAGGGAAAACTATCTCATTTTCTACTGCCATTAACAACTGGTCCCGCACCCGGCCGTCCAAATGTGATGTAACTATATAACCTGAGCTTGTAAAAGCATCTTAATCACCTTCAGTGATTAAGTGCTTAATTTCACACTAGTTTCTCTATCAGCTATCTCACCCTTTCAGAGTAAAAGAGACAAATGTATGTGAATGCATGTGTGTGTATATATATATACGTACGTATATGTATGTGTGTGTGTGTATGTATATGTATGTGTACAAAGTATATATGCAAGCTGATCAGAATTACATTTCACCTTTGTAAATGCACATTAATGACACTATGTAAAAGACACATCGAACACTTTATGTAGGGCATACGTAAATCTGTGTATCTAGGTATTTACGTATGTAGGTTAGCTTAACATTTTAAAAACACCGAATCACCTTCTGTGGTTGATTGTTCAATAAACCCTTGAACTATATGTTTAACACATCTCTAAATAACCCCTTATGTGTATTCCTTCTTCCTATAACCTATAACCTATAACCTAACCTTCCTATAATTCCTATAACCCTTCTTCTGTCCATGGAGGACAGAAGAAAGTGTATATATTCTGGTTAGCATTGTAAATGTGTGGCCACGTCTGTGGTAGAAAATAATAATAATAAAAAAAAACTGTGCTCTGAAGTTGCAGTGGTTCGTCAACGCCTTCAAGTCCGCATATAAATCGTGTACAGATTCCTGCTGCTTTTTCGTCCTCTTCTGGAAATCCATCAAACTCCTGTGATATGAAGGGTTCACTACATAATGATGTTTAAGCAGGGTAATCAGGTCTACATAGGTCTTCGTGTGGGGTAGCTCTGATGCACACAAAATACGGAAAACACTATATAATTCAGAACCCAGTGAAACTAAGAGTACTGCTTTTTCGTTGGCGTCCTCCTTAATCCCAAGGTACTGAAAGTTTGCTTTCAGAAGGCTGAGCCAAGGTCCAATGAGATCTTGGTAGTGTTAAACGGCTCCATTGAAATGAGCGGGGTAGCCATGGCCACGGTAGGATGCACAACTCAACTGTTATATGCCAAGCGTCCACCCGTCCACACGATGTACCCTGCTCTCTCCTGATCCTCATACCTCGTCTCGTACACCAAACACTGCCTTAAGTGTTTAATAATCCTCGTCGCCACTGTTACGTTTGAAGGCGGAAGAGAAACAATTTTCGTCCACATAGTTTATTGTCAACAACCAACAACCACAAAAAAACAATTATAAGGAACATAACTTATTATTTACAAGATCATAAACAAAAGAGCTTCTGCTCCAAACATGCTACACCCCAACATCTCTACTACTCAATCCCAACATCAAAATACATTACTAAGCACTTTATTTAACAAAAGACACGTTTATTTATATCCTAGCTGTAATTAAGTCCCATGAGGCAATGGTATCTCGCAGATGGAACATGAGTACTCTAGAGCACATTACCTTATCCTGCAATTACCGGCCACAGATGTTGAATGGCTGTCCTTAGGTACTTTTGGATAGCCAAGTCACACCCAAGACACACTAAATATTTTCTCACAAACTTACCAGTGGAGGAAAGCTCCACCCACAATTAATTTCCTAGGCTCAACCCAGCAAACACAAATCATCTACACAACGTTCGCCTATCTCTTCCCATAGGTGTGGGAATGATTTGCATTGAGAATGGTGCAGGAGAGCCTTTGAGAAACTTTTACTCAAAAAATCCAAACACAAAGGTTTAATTATAAATTGTTTTTCTACAATTATTTTCTTCCAAATGTAAAACAAATAGTTTTTACATGTTTAAATATAAAATTTATGGTGTTTTTTTGTAAAATTCATTAATAAATTGTGAATGATATATATTGGCTGAGTGAAACCTTTAAAATCCATTTAGTTATAATATGAACAAAAAAAAGTAGTTTTCCAAATTTTCTAAAAATCGCTCTTTTTAACACAATTTGACTCCTTATGCATTCCACTAAACACTAATATCATGTTTAAATATATAATTTATGTATTATTCCCTAAGATAATTTATATAAATTATAAAAGTTGCTGGAAAGTGGTGAGAAAGAATCTGAAAACGTTTTGTTGTCTTATATTGGCGTGTTCTTATTAACTAGAGTGAGTAAGAGTGAGCGAGAGTGGGTAAGAGTGAGTAAGAGTGACTGAAGGTGAGTGAGAGTGCCAGAGAGTGTGTAAGAGTGAGTATAAGTAAGAGTGACTGAGAGTGAGTAAGAGTGAGAGTAAGGGTGACAGAATGAGTAAGAGTGAGAGTAAAGTGATTGAGAGTAAGGGTGAGTATGAGAGTAAGAGTGATTGAGAGTTAGTGAGAGTAAGAGTGATTGAGAGTAAGAGTGATTGAGAGTAAGAGTGATTGAGAGTAAGAGTGATTGAGAGTAAGAGTGATTGGGAGTAAGAGTGATTGAGAGTAAGAGTGATTGGGAGTAAGAGTGATTGGGAGTAAGAGTGAGAGTAAGAGTGATTGAGAGTAGGAGTGAGTAAGAGTAAGAATGAGAGTAAGAGTGATTGAGAGTAAGAGTGATTGAGAGTAAGAGTGATTGGGAGTAAGAGTGATTGGGAGTAAGAGTGAGAGTAAGAGTAAGAATGAGAATAAGAATGATTGAGAGTAAGAGTGAGTAAGAGTAAGAATGAGAGTAAGAGTGATTGAGAGTAAGAGTGATTGAGAGTAAGAGTGATTGGGAGTAAGAGTGATTGGGAGTAAGAGTGAGAGTAAGAATGAGAATAAGAGTGATTGAAAGTAAGAGTGATTGGTAGTAAGAGTAAGAGTAAGAATGAGAGTAGGAGTGATTGAGAGTAGGAGTGAATGGGAGTAGGAGTGATTGGGAGTAAGAGTGATTGAGAGTAAGAGTAATTGAGAGTAAGAGTATGAGAGTAAGAGTGAGAGTGAGTATGAATGGGTAAGGGTGACTGAGAGTGAGTAAGAGTGACAGAGTAAGAATGACAGTAAGAGTGATAGAGAGTAAGAGTGACAGAGAGTAAGAGTGACAGAGAGTAAGAGTGACAGAGTAAGAGTGACAGAGAGTAAGAGTGACAGAGAGTAAGAGTGACAGAGAGTAAGAGTGACAGAGAGTAAGAGTGACAGAGTAAGAGTGAGTATGAGAGTGAGTTAGGATGACTGAGAGAAAGAGTGAGTAATAGTGCATAAGAGTGATTGAGAGTTAGAGTGAGAGTAAGAGTGATTGAGAGTTAGTGAGAGTAAGAGTGATTGAGAGTAAGAGTGATTGAGAGTAAAAGTGATTGAGAGTAAGAGTGATTGAGAGTAAGAGTGATTGGGAGTAAGAGTGATTGAGAGTAAGAGTGATTGGGAGTAAGAGTGATTGGGAGTAGGAGTAAGAATGAGAATAAGAGTGATTGAGAGTAAGAGTGAGTAAGAGTAAGAATGAGAGTAAGAGTGATTGAGAGTAAGAGTGATTGAGAGTAAGAGTGATTGAGAGTAAGAGTGATTGGGAGTAAGAGTGATTGAGAGTAAGAGTGATTGGGAGTAAGAGTGATTGGGAGTAGGAGTAAGAATGAGAATAAGAGTGATTGAGAGTAAGAGTGAGTAAGAGTAAGAATGAGAGTAAGAGTGATTGAGAGTAAGAGTGATTGAGAGTAAGAGTGATTGAGAGTAAGAGTGATTGGGAGTAAGAGTGAATGGGAGTAAGAGTAAGAGTGAGAGTAAGAGTAAGAATGAGAATAAGAGTGATTGAGAGTAAGAGTGATTGGGAGTAAGAGTAAGAATGAGAGTAGGAGTGATTGGGAGTAGGAGTGATTGGGAGTAGGAGTGATTGGGAGTAAGAGTGATTGAGAGTAAGAGTAATTGAGAGTAAGAGTATGAGAGTAAGAGTGAGAGAGTGAGTATGAATGGGTAAGGGTGACTGAGAGTGAGTAAGAATGACAGAGTAAGAGTGACAGAGAGTAAGAGTGACAGAGAGTAAGAGTGACAGAGTAAGAGTGACAGAGAGTAAGAGTGACAGAGAGTAAGAGTGACAGTGTAAGAGTGACAGAGTAAGAGTGACAGAGTAAGAGTGACAGAGAGTAAGAGTGACAGAGAGTAAGAGTGACAGAGAGTAAGAGTGACAGAGTAAGAGTGACAGAGAGTAAGAGTGACAGAGAGTAAGAGTGACAGAGTAAGAGTGACAGAGTAAGAGAGTGAGAGTGATTATGAGAGAGTTAAGAGTGTGAGGTGTGTGAGTGTAGCAGGCCAGGGAGGCAGGATGTGTGGTCACAGGCGAGGCCTAGGCCTCGTGATCTCTAATGTTGGTTTTTATATATATGTTGGATTTTTTGTCCTGTTTCAAATTATAATTATTTAGCAGGAATGTAATAAGATATTGCACAGTATTAATGTGACAATAATATATGCATTATTTCCTTGATAATCAAACTTGTTGTTCAAAGATAATATACAATCTTTGAAGGAAACATTTTGAGAGCGCGAGCTGGCATCACTGGGCTGGTGGGTGAGAGAGACATATGGTTAGTTGTACTCAGACCTACAGTGGAGAAGGGTGTGTCCCAGCTGGCCGCCACCAGCCGCCACCCGCCGCCACCCGCCGCCACCCGCCGCCACCCGCCACCCGCCACCCGCCACCACCCGCCACCACCCGCCACCACCCACCACCAGCCGCCACCCACCACCAGCCGCCACCCGCCGCCACCCGCCGCCACCCGCCACCCACCACCAGCCGCCACCCGCCGCCACCCACCACCAGCCGCCACCTGCCACCACCCACCACCAGCCGCCACCCGCCGCCACCCGCCACCACCCACCACCAGCCGCCACCACCCACCACCAGCCGCCACCCGCCACCAGCCACCGCCACCCACCACCGCCACTCACCACCCGCCGCCACCACCCACCACCAGCCGCCACCCGCCACCACCCACCACCAGCCGCCAGCCGCCACCCACCACCAGCCGCCACCCGCCGCCACCCGCCACCACCCGCCACCACCCGCCACCACCCACCACCAGCCGCCACCCGCCGCCACCCGCCGCCACCCGCCACCCACCACCAGCCGCCACCCGCCGCCACCCACCACCAGCCGCCACCTGCCACCACCCACCACCAGCCGCCACCCGCCGCCACCCGCCGCCACCCGCCACCACCCACCACCAGCCGCCACCACCCACCACCAGCCGCCACCCGCCACCAGCCACCGCCACCCACCACCGCCACTCACCACCCGCCGCCACCACCCACCACCAACCGCCACCCGCCACCACCCACCACCAGCCGCCAGCCGCCAGCCGCCACCCACCACCAGCCGCCACCCGCCGCCACCCGCCGCCACCCACCACCCGCCGCCACCCACCACCAGCCGCCACCCGCCGCCACCCACCACCAGCCGCCACCCGCCACCACCCACCACCAGCCGCCACCCGCCACCACCCACCACCAGCCGCCACCCGCCACCACCCACCACCAGCCGCCACCCGCCACCACCCACCACCAGCCGCCACCCGCCACCGCCACCCGCCACCCGCCACCACCCACCACCAGCCGCCACCACCCACCACCAGCCGCCACCCGCCACCAGCCACCGCCACCCGCCACCAGCCACCGCCACCCACCACCACCCGCCACCAGCCACCGCCACCCACCACCGCCACTCACCACCCGCCGCCACCACCCACCACCAGCCGCCACCCGCCACCCACCACCGCCACCCGCCGCCACCACCCACCACCACCAGCCGCCGCCGCCACCACCACCGCCGCCACCACCCATCACCGCCGCCGCCACCACCACCCACCACCACCACCGCCGCCACCACCCATCACCGCCGCCGCCGCCACCACCCACCACAGCCGCCGCCGACACCACCGCCACCACCCACCACAGCCGGCACCACCACCCACCACCACCACCACCACCCACCACCGCCGCCACCACCAGCCGCCACAAGCCGCCACCGCCCGCCACCGCCCGCCACCCGCCGCCATCACCACCACCACCACCACCAGCCGCCATCACCGCCACCAGCTGCCACCACCACCAGCCGCCACCACCACCACCACCAGCCGCCATCACCGCCACCAGCTGCCACCACCACCAGCCGCCATCACCGCCACCAGCTGCCACCACCACCAGCCGCCACCACCAGCCGCCACCACCGCCACCACCACCTGCCACCAGCCGCCACCACCGCCCGCTATCAGCAGTCACCGCCCGTTGCCACAGTCGCCACCGCAAGCCGCCACCGCCAGCCGCCACCAGCCCCCCCCACCGCCGATCGTCACCACCCACCACAGCCGCCGCCGCCCGCCACCGCCCGCCACCGCCCGCCACCGCCCGCCACCACCCACCACAGCCGCCACCACCCACCACCACCCGCCGCCACCACCCACCACCACCCGCCGCCACCACCCACCACCACCAGCCGCCGCCGCCACCCACCACCCGCCGCCGCCGCCACCACCACCCACCACCACCGCCGCCACCACCACCACCCACCACCACCGCCGCCACCACCCACCACCGCCAGCGGGCACCACTCATCACAGACCCCGCCACCGCCCGCCAGACACAGCCGCCAGTGTCCGCCACCGCCGCCACTGTCCGCCACCGCCGCCATTGTCCGCCACCGCCGTCACTGTCCGCCACCGCCGCCACTGTCCGCCACCGCCGCCACTGTCCGCCCGCCGCCACCACTGTCCGCCCGCCGCCACCACTGTCCGCCCGCCGCCACCACTGTCCGCCCGCCGCCACCACTGTCCGCCCGCCGCCTCCACTGTCCGCCCGCCGCCTCCACTGTCCGCCCGCCGCCTCCACTGTCCGCCCGCCGCCTCCACTGTCCGCCCGCCGCCTCCACTGTCCGCCCGCCGCCGCCACTGTCCGCCCGCCGCCGCCACTGTCCGCCCGCCGCCGCCACTGTCCGCCCGCCGCCGCCACTGTCCGCCCGCCGCCTCCACTGTCCGCCCGCCGCCTCCACTGTCCGCCCGCCGCCTCCACTGTCCGCCCGCCGCCTCCACTGTCCGCCCGCCGCCTCAACTGTCCGCCCGCCGCCGCCACTGTTCGCCCGCCGCCGCCACTGTCCGCCCGCCGCCGCCACTGTCCGCCCGCAGCCGCCACTGTCCGCCCGCCGCCACTGTCCACCACCGCCGCCACGGTCCGCCCGCCGCCACTATCCGCCACAGCCGCCACTGTCCGCCCGCCGCCACTGTCCTCCCGCCGCCACTGTCCGCCCGCCGCCGCCCTGTCCGCCCGCCGCCACTATCCGCCACCGCCGCCACTGTCCGCCCGCCGCCACTGTCCGCCCGCCGCCACTATCCGCCACCGCCGCCACTGTCCGCCCGACGCCACTGTCCGCCCGCCGCCACTGTCCGCCCGCCGCCACTGTCCGCCCGCCGCCACTGTCCGCCCGCCGCCACTGTCCTCCCGCCGCCACTGTCCGCCCGCCGCCGCCCTGTCCGCGCGCCGCCACTATCCGCCACCGCCGCCACTGTCCGCCCGCCGCCACTGTCCGCCCGCCGCCACAATCCGCCACCGCCGCCACTGTCCGCCCGACGCCACTGTCCGCCCGCCGCCACTGTCCGCCCGCCGCCACTGTCCGCCCGCCGCCACTGTCCGCCCGCCGCCACTGTCCGCCACCGCCGCCACTGTCCGCCACCGCCGCCACTGTCCGCCCGCCGCCACTGTCCGCCACCGCCGCTACTGTCCGCCCGCCGCCACTGTCCGCCCGCCGCCGCCACTGTCCGCCCGCCGCCACTGTCCGCCCGCCGCCACTATCCGCCACCGCCGCCACTGTCCGCCACAGCCGCCACTCTCTGCCGTACAGCCTCCCCTCTCTCCGTTAGTAAATAATTATAATTGTTAGTAAATAATAAAAGAAATATAAATTATTAGATTTTTTTTACCCTTAAATTGGTTTTAATATTTAAATTGAAAATAATAATATAATATAAAATATAATAAAAATAATATAATATAAAATATAATTTAATTTCAAGAAATTTAACTTTAAACACAAAGATGTAAAAAGGGTTCAGATTATTGGCTCAAACCTTTCATAAGAGATTCATATTGGTATATGAATGGATTATGAATGACTCATGTTAGGAGTGTAAAGTTGCCACAACATCTCAAATTAGTGTTAGATACATATGTCTTGGTTATAAGTTTTGTAAACCTATTTAAGTCCACACACAATATCGTATCTGATACGATAAAACAAACGTTTCCAATACTTTCAAATACTTTCCAGATATGTTGTGGCAACCTAAAATTGTTTGCTGGGTAGACCCCTGTATTTAATAATTTTCTGCGATTCCCTGAAAGAAGCAGCACCACCGCTTTCACGTGTGCTGTAGTGGAGGTAGGTACTGGCAAGTGTGGCAGCGCACGTGTAGTCCCATACCACTTGCTTACCATCCTTCCAAGGTAGCAAGGTGACCCCATCAGAGCGCTTCTGAGGGTCGTTAGGTCTGGATAAGTGTGGTTCTCTTTGTGCCGGGTAGCGGGCTGTGGCGAGGCTCCTCTTGATGATGTCGTTGACTTCTTCATGTCTTGCAATTTTACCCTGTGATTTACGACATACCAGACCATGACGACCATATTGGTCTGCCATCGCAGTTCCGCAGATGCACCTATGTTCGGTGAGGATGGGGGCGGCAAGGCGAAGGGCAACTCCAATGCGGAGAGCGTCATGACTGAGGCGAGTTCCCAGGGCTGCATTGGGCACAGCAAATAAAAAATCCCGGGCGTGGGGTGCTGTTACCGCTAGGAGGCGGGCTTTGTTTTCAGCATCAGCGTTGTCAATCATTGCTGTGACAGTCTTTTCCATTATGGGGCTATCCCAGTGGGCCTGCTTGTGGTCTTTTGGGACTTGTGGTCGGGGTTGAGGGTGTGCAATGGTGTCCCATTGTCTGGCTGCTTCGATGAACGTTTGATCATGAGTTCCCGCTGTCTCTCTCATACGCTCTGGTAGGATCTGCCCTACCAATTCGTTGGCTGCTGTACATGAGGATAAGAATGCTGGAAGTGCTACCTCAGTTGCCTTCGTATGCCTATCCCTCCAAATCTCACTGGTAGTGTTGCTTGGTCCCACTGACTGTCATCTAAATCTAGGTTGAGCGCCTTCCTGAATATTGACCTGAGGAGCTCATCATATTGATTTAGAAGTGGGTTGCCAAAAGTTGGTGCACACCTTAAGAAGTATGTTAGCCTGGGCAAGGTAAGGCACTTTGTGAGAAGGTAGAGGGCATCGTGGGAGTCCAAGTCCCCAATTCTCTCTTCCATCCTCTTTAGGTCTCTAAACTATTCGTCAAGGACTGTAGCAATGGCATTGTGGCCCAGAGGTGCTCCGAGTAGTGTGCTGTCGGTAGGTTTAACGACTGAGGCTTCTGGTAAAACTGATTTCACTGCTCTAATGATTACTTCACTGGATGCAATAATTTCGCACTTGGAGGAGTTAAGAACGAGACCCATGGACTCCCCCCGTGTCTTCACCAGCTGTAGGTCTTCCAGCAGGGAATCTTGTGTGCCTGCCAGAGTGCCATCATCCAGGAAGCAGATGTTGAGCTCACTGGACAGTCTGGTTGTAATTTCTCGAACCGCTATGCAAAAGAGGAAGGGTGCAAGTGGGTCACCCTGTTGAATTCCCTCTGCTGAGGTGACTTCATGTTTGCCAAACAGGAGGGTTGAGTCTTTGCTGTAGCCTGCTGACACAAACGGGAGAATGCTTGGGCAATGTTCCTGGACTGCAGTGAGGATTGCTTCCCTTTTGACCGAGTTGAAAGCGTTTTTAAAATCTAATTTTATTACTGCCTGGTCTTCAGTAAGAGAGCTAATGTAGGCTCGTGCAGCATGAGCCGCTGCTTCACAGCCTTGGGGGACTCCAAACCCCAGCTGGTTGGGTTGCAGCATGGTGGCTTCACCCATTCGGATACTTCTGACAGCAGCCCTTGCAACTAGGCGGCGAAGGGTATTACCAACGGCAATGGGTCTGATCCCTCCCCCTTCTTTTTCAGGGCACATAGGGATGCACCAAAGAAGAATGGTTTGATTTCATCAGGGATTAACCCGGCGAGGCAGTTGTTGACAAACGTTGTGATTTCTGTCAGGAGCGCTTCTGCAGCTGGGCCAAGAACAGGGTTCACCATTTCCTTCACATGTTGAGGTCTTACCCCTGTGTAGCCTCCTGAGGAGCCCGGGGGAAATGAAACGATAGCTTTATAAACCTCTGACTCCCGGAGGACGAGAGGTTCCTGGTTAGGGGCGAGCCTGACCTGTGGGGGAGGTCCACCTACGGCCCTGAGGGGGTGTTTTTCTCTCAGTGCTTGGGCTGTGGTTTCATCCCTGGGCAAAATTTTGTCCTCACTTGTGATCAACCTGAGTGCCCCGACTGTATTGCCCTCTTCAATTTTCTTGCTGACTTGGGTACCTAATTTTCTGTTGTCGCTGACTGTCGTACTTGGTCTGCCTCGGCGGTGTTTGGTGTGTTTGGGGAGGCGGACTAGGTTGTCAGCCCTAGGAAAATCCCTAATTGCTTTATTGACGGATGAGGCCAGTGTCTTGCCTCCTCTGTCTGGTACACCTAAGCATGCATTGCCAAAAAGTAACAGATTGTGCCAGGCTTTGATGGTATCAGGTGCATGAAGGTTATTTGACCCTCTGTTGACTTTTGCGATGAGGTCCGTGTATTTCCCGGCAGCAAATGGGCGAGAGGCCTTTGGGATGTGGGATATATATATATATATATATATATATATATATATATATATATATATATATATATATATATATATATATATATATATATATATATATATATATATATATATATATATATATATTAGTATATTTTGGTAGCAGTCTTTCCTGTAGACATATATTATTAAATATGACCGAAAAAGTAAGATTAATAATTCTAACACGAATTTTCTCAATCTTTCGTACATTACGCTTCACTGTTGGAGGTAAATCAAAAATCACTTCTCCAAAATTCATTTTTATTTCTAGTCTGACGCGACACGGGCGCGTTTCGTAAAACTTATTACATTTTCAAAGACTTCACAAATACACAACTGATTAGAACTTACGTATCTCTGATTTTATATCTACATTTGAGTGAGGTGGGAGGGGTGATGTGGCATTAACACAAGACAGAACAAGAGGGGATATTAATAGGGTATTAAAAGTATCAACACAAGACAGAACAGAAACAATGGGTATTGAATAGAAGTGTTTGTAGAAAGCCTATTGGTCCATATTTCTTGATGCTTCTATATTGGAGCGGAGTCTTGAGGTGGGTAGAATATAGTTGTGCAATAATTGGCTGTTGATTGCTGGTGTTGACTTCTTGATGTGTAGTGCCTCGCAAACGTCAAGCCGCCTGCTATCGCTGGATCTATCGATGATTTCTGTGTTGTTTACTAGGATTTCTCTGGCGATGGTTTGGTTATGGGAAGAGATTATATGTTCCTTAATGGAGCCCTGTTGCTTATGCATCGTTAAACGCCTAGAAAGAGATGTTGTTGTCTTGCCTATATACTGGGTTTTTTGGAGCTTACAGTCCCCAAGTGGGCATTTGAAGGCATAGACGACGTTAGTCTCTTTTAAAGCGTTCTGTTTTGTGTCTGGAGAGTTTCTCATGAGTAGGCTGGCCGTTTTTCTGGTTTTATAGTAAATCGTCAGTTGTATCCTCTGATTTTTGTCTGTAGGGATAACGTTTCTGTTAACAATATCTTTCAGGACCCTTTCCTCCGTTTTATGAGCCGTGGAAAAGAAGTTCCTGTAAAATAGTCTAATAGGGGGTATAGGTGTTGTGTTAGTTGTCTCTTCAGAGGTTGCATGGCTTTTCACTTTCCTTCTTATGATGTCTTCGATGAAACCATTGGAGAAGCCGGTATTGACTAGGACCTGCCTTACCCTACAGAGTTCTTCGTCGACTTGCTTCCATTCTGAGCTGTGGCTGAGAGCACGGTCGACGTATGCGTTAACAACACTCCTCTTGTACCTGTCAGGGCAGTCGCTGTTGGCATTTAGGCACATTCCTATGTTTGTTTCCTTAGTGTAGACTGCAGTGTGGAAACCTCCGCCCTTTTCCATGACTGTTACATCTAGAAAAGGCAGCTTCCCATCCTTTTCCGTCTCGTAAGTGAAACGCAGCACGGAACTCTGCTCAAATGCCTCCTTCAGCTCCTGCAGATGTCTGACATCAGGTACCTGTGTAAAAATGTCGTCAACATACCTGCAGTATATGGCCGGTTTCAAGTTCATGTCGACTAAGACTTTTTGCTCGATGGTACCCATGTAGAAGTTTGCAAACATGACACCTAGGGGAGAACCCATGGCGACCCCATCTACTTGCTTATACATGTGCCCATCCGGGCTCAAGAAGGGTGCCTCTTTAGTACAAGCTTGGAGTAGTTTCCTCAGAATACTTTCTGGCATGTCAAGAGGAGAACAGGATGGATCACGATACACTCTGTCCGCTATCATTCCGATTGTCTCGTCCACAGGTACGTTGGTAAACAGCGATTCTACGTCCAACGAGGCTCTTATCCCTGTGGCCCGTGTGCCCCGCAGTAAGTCCACAAATTCCTTTGGAGACTTCAGGCTGAAGGCGCAAGGAACATAAGGAGTCAGCAGGCCGTTGAGTCGCTTCGCCAGTCTGTACGTGGGTGTGGGTATCTGGCTAATGATTGGCCGAAGTGGGTTTCCAGGCTTGTGCGTCTTGACATTTCCATACGAATATCCAGGTTTATATTCCCCAATGATCTTTGGCAGGTGGAGTCCGGATTTCTTGGCGTTCACAGTTTCGATCAGTTTGTTGACCTTTGCTTTTAATTCGGCTGTAGTGTCCTTCGTTACCCTTTGGAACTTAGTTTGGTCAGAGAGTATGATGTTCATTTTCGCCAGATATTCGTAAGTTCTAATCAGTTGTGTATTTGTGAAGTCTTTGAAAATGTAATAAGTTTTACGAAACGCGCCCGTGTCGCGTCAGACTAGAAATAAAAATGAATTTTGGAGAAGTGATTTTTGATTTACCTCCAACAGTGAAGCGTAATGTACAAAAGATTGAGAAAATTCGTGTTAGAATTATTAATCTTACTTTTTCGGTCATATTTAATAATATATGTCTACAGGAAAGACTGCTACCAAAATATACTAATATTAAAGTGCACGACCCAGCAGCAAGTAATCAAGCCTTCACGATAAAATATCGTGAATTATTAATCTAATTATATATATATATATATATATATATATATATATATATATATATATATATATATATATATATATATATATAATATATATATATATATATATATATGTTGTACCTAGTAGCCAGAACACACTTCTCAGCCTACTATGCAAGGCCCGATTTGCCTAATAAGCCAAGTTTTCATGAATTAATTGTTTTTCGACAACAAAACCTTCCTAACCTAACCTAACCTTACTTTTTCGGCTACCTAACCTAACCTAACCTATAAAGATAGGTTAGGTTAGGTTAGGTAAGGTTGGTTAGGTTCGGTCATATATCTACGTTATTTTTAACTCCAATAAAAAAAAAATTGACCTCATACATAATGAAATGGGTAGCTTTATCATTTCATAAGAAAAAATTAGAGAACATATATTAATTCAGGAAAACTTGGCTTATTAGGCAAATCGGGCCTTGCATAGTAAGCTGAGAAGTGCGTTCTGGCTACTAGATACGACATATATATATATATATATATATATATATATATATATATATATATATATATATATATATATATATATATATATATATATATATTGTTACGGTGCCCTCTCCTATTTCTTTCGTTTGCCGGCTTAAAGAGTCATATCAGCTCTCCCTACTGATTCTCTGAGGTTCAGGGAGTCTAATGATATATGTGGCGACCAGACCGGCTGCCAGTTAAGGGAAAGAAGTTATATTATAAGTTGTAAATAAAGGAAAATTGGCGCCCTGTTATAAAATGAAACAGTATCCCCTACGGCAGATATGACCTTGTGGAAGGGACACTATGCCGATCGCGGATTGGCCGACGTAGGTCGCGGGCGACAAATCAGGGCCCGCCATGACGTCACCGAGTGCCCCGGGCGGCGCCAACGTCAGAGTTGTACTGACCGACCGGAGAGCCGGTCGGCCGAGCGGACAGCACGCTGGACTTGTGATCCTGTGGTCCTGGGTTCGATCCCAGGCGCCGGCGAGAAACAATGGGCAGAGTTTCTTTCACCCTATGTCCCCTGTTACCTAGCAGTAAAATAGGTACCTGGGTGTTAGTCAGCTGTCACGGGCTGCTTCCTGGGGGTGGAGGCCTGGTCGAGGACCGGGCCGCGGGGACACTAAAAGCCCCGAAATCATCTCAAGATAACCTCAAGATCTCAAGATAACCGTGGAAGCGACAGGACGCGCCTCGGTCTGCTCTCAAAGATTGGAGGCTCTGCAAGCCTTGTTCAGTGTATTGAGCTGGCCTGCGCAGCCTATCACAGTTATTGGAGACCCTGCGCTTCTGGGAAGCAAAAGAGGAACCAAGTTCAGTGAGCAGAGAAGTGCCCAAACTTGGAAAATAGTCGGCGACGACGCTGGGCGGCGCCGCTGGCTGGACGTTGAGGTCTGGAAGGTGGGCGAGCAAGCTAGCTGTGACTGGGGTCACATCCACTGAGAATCTTAGAAGGACGACACAGTGCCTAGGACAAGGAGCGACGCCCTGTGGGAGAGGCGAGTGTGGGGAAAATAGTGATTAGCTCAGCGCCCATCGATGAACCAGGATTGGGGCAGCTGAATCTCAGGGATTGGAACGGCGACGACGCGAAGGCTTCACGACACCTGAGGACCTGTGGAACGTCCTGGATCGTCGAGGATCGACCCAAGGGAGCGTGGGAACCTCACACCATCGAGGGACAGGCGTCGTGAGCCAGGAGTGTAAGGTAGATCATTTTTCCCTCCCATTACCCCTTGTATGAGTAGGCTAGTTAGGCCACGATATTTACTTGTGTATGTGGCAGCAAGACTTTATTACTTTAATAGTAGAATAGGCTGCAAAGCAGCTTGGGTCCAGGACTGTCAGAGAGGACAGTGTGTATGGATGGCAGGACAGTGAAGAAGAGGTGCCGACGTGGTGAAGAGGCCCTCCCGTGAGAGTGTGAGACTCCTGTCTTCCTGCCCAGTTGAAGGAGTGTTGGATGGTCGTGGAAGAAGAGGCTGACGATCTCCAGGCTCATTATCCATATTCCATATTCATGTATTACTTGTGATTGTGTGTGTGCGTTCATGTAATTTGCATCAGTAAATCCACACATTTTATTACTGTGTTTGAGTGTGCCTCCATTCATGATAATTCTCTATGAGCATACATTTCTGGCTACAAACAATATATAATACACCCACTGAACTGCATTGCTGGGGTGCAGATATAATAACCCAGCTGGCGACCTTGCTAAGAGGAAGATAGAGAAGACAGGCGGGAAAGGAGTTCCTGCAACCTTTTTTTTGTCTGGCAGGCAAGACTCAGGGAGGTTATGGTTATAGGTAAGCCTGAGTCTTCCTTCACTCCCCCACGGGTCTAGGCCGGAACTGTTAACAGCAGTTTCCCCGTGTTTGACTGAAGGGCTTCCAGGGTGAATCAGTGGCACCCCTTTGTGGTGGAAGCAAAGACCTGCGGAGGTGGGCATTGTTGGTCCTATCTTGTGTGACCAAGGAGACTCTGGTGAATCCCGGGAGTCGGAGGGGCTGAGTATTTGGGCCTTTTGAGCCCCTAGCAGTTAAGTGTTAGCAGAGCCCCGGACCGCCCACCCCCACATGACAATATATATATATATATATATATATATATATATATATATATATATATATATATATATATATATATATATATATATATATATATATATATATATATTGTGACAGGAAAGTGTTGGAGTGTAGATGTTCGGCAGTCCTCCAATGGCAGGTGTCAATGCCTGGTCACACTTACAAAAAAAGATAGACTGCTTGCCTGTTTGTCTGTGGTAAAGTAAGGGAAGACACGCAAAACACAATGAAACAAGTATGAACAATGAAACTTTAATTACTATAGAAAACAAAATATTAACAAAGACAATCCCTTGGCTTATGTACAGTGCAAATGAACAAGTCAAAAAACAATATAACATTATTGATTAATAGGGATGAAGTTTACTCTACAATAATATAAATATACAGTGAAAAATAATCAGGTGCTGAGAATATTGGCTATGGCTGAGACCTCCCTTAGTATACAGAGCCAGAGAGCTTAGTATGCCAGAGAGAGATGTCAACTCTTAGAGCACAAAGAATATTCTGAAGTTGATGGCTGGTTCAAGCTCAGACATCGACTCAGGTAGATGGCGCTGAGGTGCAGTGTGTAGGTGTGCAGTAGGCGAGTCACCAATCAGGACCAGGCAGGTTGGGATGGGTAGTTGGCTGGTTGATGATGAGCCGGCGTGGAGGGAGTGTGGAGTTGGGGGTTTAGGGTACGTTTTGCCTCCTGGTTAAAAAATTTTGTGCTACTGGTGGATGTATCTTGAATGTAGCAGCTTATACTTGTAGAATAAACGTAACTTTAGGTAGGGAAGAGCAGGCTCAGTCTCTCTTGAAAGAGATTATCGTCACAACTCTCCCCCGAAGCCTGCAGTTCCGGGTGAAGTTACATCTTCAGGTGGTAGAGTTGTAGGAAGACCTGCCTCTACCTCATAGACTCTGGAGAGGGCGTCTGCTAAAATGTTGTCAGAACCCTTGATGTAGAAGATCTCCAGGTTGAAATTCTGCAGATATAAAGCCCATCGTAGAAGCCATTGATTGTTGAATTGGGCTTGCTGCAGGAAGCGTAGGGGATTGTGGTCCGAGTAGATGGTGGTAGACCTAGCACCTTGTAGGTATGATTCGAAGTGTTGCAAGTTCAGGACGATGGAGAGTAGCTCCTTTTCGATAGTGCTGTAGTCCTTTTTGTGTGGTTTTAACTTGTAGCTGTAGTAGCTAACAGGTAGAATTTCCTCGCCTCGTTGTTGCATCAGGACACCCCCGATGCCGGTACCACTGGCGTCGACATGGAGGATGAAAGGCTTCGTGATATCTGGCGTGGCGAGAATAGGATTAGAACATGGCAAAGAAGCACTATTATAGTCCTGTAAATTGGGATGAAGATCAGTTAGGATTTCCGAGTTGGAAAGCACCGACTCAGTGTTAGTGCTTTCGGGAGAAGCAGGGAAGGTTTCACTGTGGAGGTATGGACCTTTAAATGTGGAGACTGATACCAACACAGTGGGGGGGGGGAGTACCTTGATACTGCTTCAGGAGGTTGACGTGGCACAACTGGGTCTTCCGCCGCCTATCTGGAGTCTCAAGAACGTAGTTGTGGTTTTTCCTGCACTCCTTGATACGGTAGGGTCCTGAAAACTTGTTTTGTAATGGAGAACCTGGGATAGGAAAATATGCCAACACGAAGTCTCCTGGTTTAAATTTCCTTAATTTGCTGCTTTGGTCAAAATGAGTCTTCATCCTCTCCTAGGCTTTCAATAGGTTGTCATTAGCAAATTTACATACTCTCTCTAGAATGTGTTTTAAGTTTTGAAGAAACTGGGGCACATTCTGAGGGTCACTGAAGGTGGCATTACGTAGAGAGTCTATGAAAGCTTTGAGAGGAGTACGGTACTTACGTCCGTAGAGCATCTCATAAGGAGATACTCCTAGAGACTCATTGGGGAGACTTCTGAAAATGCACATAATGAGATCGAGTTGTTTATCCCAGTCCTTCAAGGTGTCATTGCAGAATTTCTTTAGGAGTGCTTTAATAGTCTGATGACAATGTTCAAGAGAACCCTGTGAAGCAGGATGATAGGGGCTGGACAATACCTGTGTGATGTTGAACTCTTCCAGTGTCTTCTTGAGGAGATCACTGGTGAAGTTGGTGCCACAGTCACTTTGAACCTCTCATGGAAATCCATACTGGGTGAAGATCTTCAATAGGTGTTTCACCACTGTAGCAGCCGTAATGTTCTTTACTGGAACTGCTATGGGGAATCTGGTGGTATGACACATGATAGTTAGTATATAGGCGTTGCCAGAACTGGTCCGGGGTAAAGGACCAGCACAGTCTATGATGAGTCTGTGGAAAGGTTCCGCAGGCACCTGGATGAGTTTTAGTGGAGCCTGGGGAATAGAGATGTTAGGTTTACCTGCCATCTGACATGTATGACACTCTTGCACGTACTTTTTGACGTCGAAATTTTCGTCTGTAGCTTTCGGTGGAGAGAAGGTAGGCGTCCAAAACTGTTTGCTTCAGGGTCTGGTAGTCATTCTCAGACGCTAAGGTACTGAGAGTAACTGCAGCTCTACCTGTAAGATGCACTCTGAGAAGGGTAGGCCATTGATCTGCAGGCCAGCTAAGTTTATTAGCTAGGGTCTCAAAGGTGGTAAAAAAGACATCAATCTCTGTCTCAACGAATGGTGGCATTAACTTACTTGCATGGGAGATATTGAAACTTACGGGAAGACTGGCGGTAGCTTGCTGGCGTTGAGTGAGGTGTGTAGTTTCCAACGTGAGTTCTGGTTGACGACATTCTATAACCATTGCCGCTTGCTGTTTGTCATGCTCGCGTTGTATCTCCAGGTGACATTGTTTTGCTTCAAACTGTACTCACTCACGCTCTCTGAATAGGACCATCTCACGTTCTTTTATTTGAAGAGCTTCTTTCGCCAGGGCAGCCTCTCTTTCTTGCTCTTCTTTCCTTATTGCAGATTCTTCTTTCCTGATTTGTAGAGCTTCTTGCTGTTGCTCCCGCTCAAGTTTTGCAAGTTCGAGCTTGAGTTTTATAGTTGCCAAATCATGTTTATCTGCAATAGAATAAGTTTCGTGAGTTTCAGAGTCAATATTCCCTTCATCTAAGAGGTGATCCATTAATAAGGTGTGCAAGTCATTTTTGTTGGCTCCTTGGGGAACATCTAGTTGATACTCGTGTGCAAGAGTTTGTAATTCGATCCTCTTGGCACGACTTAAGGTTCCTATTTCACCTGCTGGATCATTACGAAAAGCTTGGAGACGAAACATGGTGAAAGATAGCAAATAAATGTACACGAATATAGTTGTGATATGGTAAATGTCAGAAACAGGATAACGTGGCAACTGGTAACTATCCTGTGGAATTTTAATCTTTAACAATTAACGTTAATTTTAGGATGGTAAATGATTAATCAATCAAAATCGCAGGAAATCTTGTACCCAGTACTCAATGTAAGAGAATAAGGGCAAGAAAATCCTACTAAATAAGTGAAACTCAGTTTCTAAAACAAATGAAACATTTAATTGCTCCAAAAGTGAGTAAGGTAGTCCAAGAATATAGGCATACCTTGCCCAGTCTCTACGGGACAGAAGCAAGGGTTTTCCCACTAAATGAAATATGATACTTACAGAATTAGCGAATTTTGTGCTCTGAAAAAAGAAAGCTAATTCCCTACCTAAGTAAATATCATCATCTCTGACCGACGTGTAGGGGTGCGAGTGTCAACTTGTGACGAGAACCGCTGCTGAGGTCCCAACTTAGCAACGTAGTCCGTGCTTGAGGAACTATGGTTCTCTGTATCCTCCTTTGGTCGGATTGCAGAAGATAGGCTGCTTTGACCCGAAGACAAACCAAAGTACCAGGGTACCACAATGATGATCTGCCGATAATGCGAGAAATATCCTAGGGACAAAAGGTGGTAAACACGAGTAATAACACTGAGGGAGGGATGACCAATTAAGAGAATGACCGAGGCCTCCAGTCACCACGTAATCCAAACTTATCCCACACTCACCATATGCTACTCTCGGAATGCACAATACACACAGCACCATATAAATGTGAAAAGTAATGAAAATATTGAAAAGCAACTGTAGAAAAGCCAAGTACGCTTACCACAAATTGACGTTCTGGTACTAGTACACGAGTGAAGCTCACGGACAGGCCCCCATTATATGTGACGGGAAAGTGTGGGAGTGTAGATGTTCAGCAGTCCTCCAATGGCAGATGTTAATGCCTGGTCACACTTACAAAAAAAAGATAGACTGCTTGCCTGTTTGTCTGTGGTAAAGTAAGGGAAGACACGCAAAACACAAAGTATGAACAATGAAACTTTAGTTACTATAGAAAACAAAATATTAACAAAGACAATCCCTTGACTTATGTACAGTGCAAATGAACAAGTCAAAAAACAATATAACATAAATGATTATTAGGGATGAAGTTTACTCTACAATAATATAAATATAAAGTGAAAAATAATCAGGTGCTGAGAATATTGGCTATGGCTGAGACCTCCCTTAGTATACAGAGCCAGAGAGCTTAGTATGCCAGAGAGAGATGTCAACTCTTAGAGCACAAAGAATATTCTGAAGTTGATGGCTGGTTCAAGCTCAGACATCAACTCAGGTAGATGGCGCTGAGGTGCACTGTGCAAGTGTGCAGTTGGCGAGTCATCAATCAGGAGCAGGCAGGCTGGGATGAATAGTTGGCTGGTTGATGACGAGCCGGCGTGGAGGGAGTGTGGAATTGGGGGTTTAGGGTACGTTTTGCCTCCTGGTTAAAACATTTTGTGCTACTGGTGAATGTATCTTGAATGTAGCATCTTATACTTGTTGAATAAATGTAACTTTAGGTAGGGAAGAGCAGGCTCAATCTCTCTTGAAAGAAATTATCGTCACAATATATATATATATATATATATATATATATATATATATATATATATATATATATATATATATATATATATATATATTATTAAA
>NW_027189141.1:2473587-2502353 GCF_040958095.1 Procambarus clarkii
ATAGCAGGCGGCTTGACGTTTGCGAGGCACTACACATCAAGAAGTCAACACCAGCAATCAACAGCCAATTATTGCACAACTATATTCTACCCACCTCAAGACTCCGCTCCAATATAGAAGCATCAAGAAATATGGACCAATAGGCTTTCTACAAACACTTCTATTCATTACCCATTGTTTCTGTTCTGTCTTGTGTTGATACTTTTAATACCCTATTAATATCCCCTGTTCTGTCTTGTGTTAATGCCACATCATCCTTCCCACCTCACTCAAATGTAGATATAATATCAGAGAGACGTAAGTTCTAATCAGTTGTGTATTTGTGAAGTCTTTGAAAATGTAATAAGTTTTACGAAACGCGCCCGTGTCGCGTCAGACTAGAAATAAAAATGAATTTTGGAGAAGTGATTTTTGATTTACCTCCAACAGTGAAGCGTAATGTACGAAAGATTGAGAAAATTCGTGTTAGAATTATTAATCTTACTTTTTCGGTCATATTTAATAATATATATATATATATGTATATATATAAAATGTATATATATATATATATATATATATATATATATATATATATATATATATATATATATATATATATATATATATATATATATATAAAATATATGTATATATATATATAAAATATATGTATATATATATATAAAATATATGTATATATATATAAAATATATGTATATATATATATAAAATATATGTATATATATATAAAATATATGTATATATATATAAAATATATGTATATATATATATATAAAATATATGTATATATATATAAAATATATGTATATATATATATATATATATATATATATATATATATATATATATATATATATATATATATATATATATATATATATATATATAATGTATATATACGGTGAGGGGGGAGACATCAGAGTGGTGAGATGTCAGCAGCGAAGTCCCACAGGGCTCAGTACTTGGACCCATCCTGTTTCTAATATATGTGAACGATCTTCCAGTGGGTATAGACTCATTCCTTTCTATGTTTGCTGATGATGCAAAAATTATGAGAAGAATCAAAACGGATGAAGATAGACAGAGACTACAGGATGACCTGGATAAACTGGAGGAATGGTATAGAAAATGGCTGCTAAAGTTCAACTCGGGAAAGTGTAAGGTGATGAAATTAGGCGAAGGGAGCAGGAGGCTGAACACAAGGTATCATCTGGGAGGGGAAATCCTGCAAGAGTCAAATAGAGAGAAGGATCTGGGGGTTGATATCACACCGAACCTGTCTCCAGAGGCCCACATCAAAAGAATATCATCAGCGGCATATGCTAGACTGGCCAACATAAGAACTGCCTTCAGAAACTTGTGTAAGGAATCTTTCAGAACCCTGTTTACCACTTATGTAAGACCAATCCTGGAGTATGCAGCTCCAGCCTGGAGTCCATACCTAGTTAAACACAAGACAAAGTTAGAGAAGATTCAGCGGTATGCCACCAGGCTCGTCCCGGAACTGAGAGGATTGAGCTACGAGGAGAGGCTAAAGGAGGTGAACCTCACATCCCTGGAAAACAGAAGAGTAAGGGGAGACATGATAACCACCTACAAAATTCTCAGGGGAATTGACATGGTGGACAAAGACATACTCTTCAGCACGGGTGGGACACGAACAAGGGGACACAGGTAGAAACTTAGTACCCAGATGAGCCACAGAGACGTTAGAAAGAATTTTTTCAGTGTCAGACTAGTTAATAAATGGAATGCACTAGGAAGTGAAGTGGTGGAGGCTGACTCCATACACAGTTTCAAATGTACATATGATAGAGCCCAGTCGGCTCAGGAATCTGTACACCAGTTGATTGACAGTTGAGAGGCGGGACCAAAGAGCCAAAGCTCAACCCCCACAAGCACAATTAGGTGAGTACAGGGATCAGTCCTTGGACCTATACTGTTTCTGATATACGTAAATGATCTTCCAGAAGGAATTGACTCGTTCCTCTCTGTGTTTGCTGATGACGCGAAAATTATGAGGGGGATCAGGACAGAGGAGGATAGTATGAGGCTTCAAGATGACCTATACAAACTGAAGGAATGGTCCGACAAATGGCTACTGAAGTTCAACCCAAGTAAATGTAAGGTAATGAAACTAGGAGGAGGAACTAGGAAACCAGTCACTGGATACCGAATCGGAGATGAAGTCCTTCACGAAGCGGACAGAGAGAAAGATCTGGGAGTTGATATCACGCCAAACCTGTCTCCTGAAGCCCACATCAAAAGAATAATATCAGCGGCGTATGCGAGGCTGACTAACATCAGAACTGCTTTCAGAAACCTGTGTAAGGAATCCTTCAGAACCTTGTATACCACATATGTAAGGCCAATCCTGGAGTATGCAGCCGCAGCATGGAGTCCGTACCTAGTCAAGCACAAAACGAAGCTGAAAAAAGTTCAGAGGTATGCCACTAGGTTAGTCCCAGAACTAAGAGGCATGAGTTATGAGGACAGACTACGTGAACTGCACCTTACGTCGCTGGAAGACAGAAGAGCTAGGGGAGACATGATTACCTACATACAAAATTCTCAGGGGAATTGACAGGGTGGACAAGGATGGATTGAGTACCCAAATGAGCCACAGAGACATTAGAAAGAACTTTTTCAGTGTCAGAGTAGTTAGTAAATGGAATGCACTAGGAAGTGATGTGGTGGAGGCTGACTCCATACACAGTTTCAAATGAAGATATGACAGAGCCCAGTAGGCTCAGGAATCTGTGCACTAGTAGATTGACATTTGAGAGTCGGGACCAAAGAGCCAGAGCTCAACCCACGCAAACACAACTAGGTAAGTACTACTAGGTAAGTACACACACACGAAGCAATAGACAGGAGTAAAAAACATGGAGGTATAGATAGAGATAGTTGAGAGACACGGTATCAGAGAGACGGTACGAGAGAGACGGTACCAGTGAGACGGTACCAAAGAGACGGTACCAGGAAGACAGTACGAGAGAGAGACGGTACGACAGATGGTTCAAGAGAGATGGTTCACGAGAGATGGTTCCAGAGAGACAGTACGAGAGAGAGACGGTACGACAGACGGTTCAAGAGAGATGGTTCATGAGAGATGGTTCCAGAGAGACAGTACGAGAGAGAGACGGTACGACAGACAGACGTGGGAAGGACCAACCCACTTTCACCTGTAAACGCCACACCTATTTCCTGTAGTGAAATAGTATAATCGCTAACAAAATACAAAATCATCTCTTACGCAACATGATGCCCACAAAGTCTCAACTTGCATTAAGCTTCATTACCGCCAGTTGGCTGTGCCTGGAGTACCTGGTGGCGTGGCACTACACCCGCGTGAACCAGGTGTACCAGGACCTGCAGCAAGCACACCGTCACACCAGCCTCGTGACCTGGCTCTGGGATGGGGCTAGTTCCCTCCTGGTCTGGGGCGCCGGGAAGAAGCCTCCAGGAACCTACGTGAGCGTCCTCTGGGCGTGGTTGGCCAACCTGCCGCTGGTATGGCGGGTGGTGCCCCGGGACCTGCAGGTGCCCTGCACGGGCATGTGGTTCCCGGTCGTGTCCTCGTTCAAGCGCCTGAACCAGCTGACCCACGACGTGGCAAGCGTCTGCAGGTGCGTTCGGCACGACGTGGCGATGACCGTCGCCTACGGCGTGATTTTGTTCGGATTTGTTGTTTATGTTCTCGTTATGCGAGGTTCCGCACAGAACGCCGTCGGGGTCCAGGATGACGACGCCGCGGAGGTCCAGGATGACGACGCCGCGGAGGTCCAGGATGACGACACCGCGGGGGTCCAGGATGACGACACCGCGGGGGTCCAGGATGACGACGCCGCGGGGGTCCAGGATGACGACGCCGCGGGGGTCCAGGATGACGACGCCGCGGAGGTCCAGGATGACGACGCCGCGGAGGTCCAGGATGACGACACCGCGGGGGTCCAGGATGACGACACCGCGGGGGTCCAGGATGACGACGCCGCGGGGGTCCAGGATGACGACGCCGCGGGGGTCCAGGATGACGACACCGCGGGGGTCCAGGATGACGACGCCGCGGGGGTCCAGGATGACGACACCGGGGGGGTCAAGGATGACGACACCGCGGGGGTCCAGGATGACGACACCGCGGGGGTCCAGGATGACGACGCCGCGGGGGTCCAGGATGACGACACCGCGGGGGTCCAGGATGACGACACCGCGGGGGTCCAGGATGACGACGCCGTCGGGGTCCAGGATGACGACGCCGCGGGGGTCCAGGATGACGACACCGCGGGGGTCCAGGATGACGACGCCGCGGGGGTCCAGGATGACGACGCCGCGGGGGTCCAGGATGACGACGCCGCGGGGGTCCAGGATGACGACGCCGCGGAGGTCCAGGATGACGACGCCGCGGGGGTCCAGGATGACGACGCCGGGGGGGTCCAGGATGACGACGCCGCGGAGGTCCAGGATGACGACAGCCGCGGGGGTCCAGGATGACGACACCGCGGGGGTCCAGGATGACGACGCCGCGGGGGTCCAGGATGACGACAACGCGGGGGTCCAGGATGACGACACCGCGGGGGTCCAGGATGACGACACCGCGGGGGTCCAGGATGACGACACCGCGGGGGTCCAGGATGACGACGCCGCGGGGGTCCAGGATGACGACACCGCGGGGGTCCAGGATGACGACGCCGCGGGGGTCCAGGATGACGACACCGGGGGGGTCAAGGATGACGACACCGGGGGGGTCAAGGATGACGACACCGCGGGGGTCCAGGATGACGACACCGCGGGGGTCCAGGATGACGACGCCGCGGGGGTCCAGGATGACGACGCCGCGGAGGTCCAGGATGACGACACCGGGGGGGTCAAGGATGACGACACCGCGGGGGTGGAAGAGGACGACACCGCGGGGGTGGAAGACGACGACGCCGTGGGGGTGGAAGAGGACGACGCCGTGGGGGTGGAAGAGGACGACGCCGTGGGGGTGGAAGACGACGACGCCGAGGGGGTGGAAGAGGACGACGCCGTGGGGGTGGAAGAGGACGACGCCGTGGGGGTGGAAGACGACGACGCCGTGGGGGTGGAAGAGGACGACGCCGTGGGGGTGGAAGAGGACGACGCCGTGGAGGTGGAAGACGACGACGCCGTGGGGGTGGAAGACGACGACGCCGTGGGGGTGGAAGACGACGACGCCGTGGGGGTGGAAGAGGACGACGCCGTGGGGGTGGAAGAGGACGACGCCGTGGGGGTGGAAGAGGACGACGCCGTGGGGGTGGAAGACGACGACGACGTGGGGGATGGAAGACGACGACGCCGTGGGGGTGGAAGACGACGACGCCGTGGGGGTGGAAGAGGACGACGCCGTGGAGGTGGAAGAGGACGTCGCCGTGGGGGTGGAAGAGGACGACGCCGAGGGGGTGGAAGAGGACGTCGCCGTGGGGGTGGAAGAGGACGACGCCGTGGAGGTGGAAGAGGACGTCGCCGTGGGGGTGGAAGAGGACGACGCCGAGGGGGTGGAAGAGGATGACGCCGTGGGGGTGGAAGAGGGCGACGCCGAGGGGGTGGAAGAGGACGACGCCTCTGGATTGCAAGAGAGCGACGCCGCGGGGGTGGAAGAGGACGACGCCTCTGGACTGCAAGAGAGCGACGCCGCGGGGGTGGAAGAGGACGACGCCTCTGGATTGCAAGAGAGCGACGCCGCGGGGGTGGAAGAGGACGACGCCTCTGGGCTGCAAGAGAGCGACGCCGAGGGGGTGGAAGAGGACGACGCCTCTGGACTGCAAGAGAGCGACGCCGTGGGGGTTGAAGAGGACGACGCCGTGGGGGTGGAAGAGGGCGACGCCGAGGGGGTGGAAGAGGACGACGCCTCTGGATTGCAAGAGAGCGACGCCGCGGGGGTGGAAGAGGACGACGCCTCTGGACTGCAAGAGAGCGACGCCGCGGGGGTGGAAGAGGACGACGCCTCTGGACTGCAAGAGAGCGACGCCGTGGGGTTGGAAGAGGACGACGCCGCAGGGGGTGGAAGAGGACGACGCCGTGGGGCTGGAAGAGGACGACGCCGCGTGGATGGAAGAAGTCACTTCACAACCCTCGAAGACCGTAATAGATACAAAGTTCTTGAGGTTAACCTCCGAGGTTACCGACAGCAAAAACCCTACTTCCAACATCCTTTGGGAACTTCGGGACAAAAAGAACACCACCACCTTCCGCGCCTGCATTGTTCTTGAGAACATCAGTCTTGGTGACTCGTCTGAGTTCACACACTTCCGGAGACTGCTAAACAACCAAGATTTCCTGCAAACCCATGTTATATGGTTCGACAAGTATACCATAATTACGTCCACTGAATTTATTGCGTGGATAGATATGATGTTCAAAACGGCCAGTTCGAAGGTGAAGAGCCATTCATCTCAGGTCACGAAGAGGGGGAAGAGCCAAAAATGACTTCGCTAGTGAATACTAAGAACCGTCTTCCCCAGCAGAAGACGAATACCGACTTGGGCGACGTGATTTTGGATGGAAAGTCGAGATTATGAGCGTTATTCTACTTCACGCGAGTTTTGTATAGGCGAGAACCATCGTTTATTATCACTCGCAAGTTCTGTAAAGGCGAGCCATCGTTTACTACCGCTCGCAAGTTTTGTAAAGGCGAGCCATCGTTTACTACCGCTCGCAAGTTCTGTAAAGGCGAGCCACCGTTTACTACCGCTCGCAAGTTTTGTTAAGGCGAGCCATCGTTTACTACTGCTCGCAAGTTTTGTAAAGGCGAGCCATCGTTTACTACCGCTCGCAAGTTTTGAAAAGGCGATCCATCGTTTTCTACCGCTCGCAAGTTTTGTAAAGGTGAGCCATCGTTTACTACCGCTCGCAAGTTTTGTAAAGGCGAGCCATCGTTTACTACCGCTCGCAAGTTTTGTTAAGGCGAGCCATCGTTTACTACCGCTCACAAGTTTTGTAAAGGCGAGCCATCGTTTACTACCGCTCGCAAGTTTTGTAAAGACGAGCCATCGTTTACTACCGCTCCCAAGTTTTGTTAAGACGAGCCATCGTTTACTACCGCTCGCAAGTTTTGTTAAGGCGAGCCATCGTTTACTACCGCTCGCAAGTTTTGTAAAGGCGAGCCATCGTTTACTACCGCTCGCAAGTTTTGTAAAGGCGAGCCATCGTTTACTACCGCTCGCAAGTTTTGTTAAGGCGAGCCATCGTTTACTACCGCTCGCAAGTTTTGTTAAGACGAGCCATCGTTTACTACCGGTCGCAAGTTTTGTAAAGGCGAGCCATCGTTTAGTACCGCTCGCAAGTTTTGTTAAGACAAGCCATCGTTTACTACCGCTCGCAACTTTTGTTAAGGCGAGCCATCGTTTACTACCGCTCGCAAGTTTTGTAAAGGCGAGCCATCGTTTACTACCGCTCGCAAGTACCGCTCGCAAGTTTTGTTAAGACGAGCCATCGTTTACTACCACTCGCAAGTTTTGTAAAGGCGTGCCATCGTTTACTACCTCTCGCAAGTTTTGTTAAGACGAGCCATCGTTTGCTACCACTCGCAAGTTTTGTAAAGGCGAGCCATCGTTTACTACCGCTCGCAAGTTTTGTAAAGGCGAGCCATCGTTTACTACCGCTCGCAAGTTTTGTTAAGACTAGCCATCGTTTACTACCACTCGCAAGTTTTGTAAAGGCGAGCCATCGTTTACTACCGCTCGCAAGTACCGCTCGCAAGTTTTGTTAAGACGAGCCATCGTTTACTACCACTCGCAAGTTTTGTAAAGGCGAGCCATCGTTTTCTACCGCTCGCAAGTTCTGTAAAGGCGAGCCATCGTTTAGTACCGCTCGCAAGTTTTGTTAAGGCGAGCCATCGTTTACTACCACTCGCAAGTTTTGTTAAGGCGAGCCATCGTTTACTACCGCCCGCAAGTTTTTTAAAGGCGAGCCATCGTTTACTACCGCTCGCAAGTTTTGTAAAGGCGAGCCATCGTTTACTACCGCCCGCGAGTTTTGTAAAGGCGAGCCACCGTTTACTACCGCTCGCAAGTTTTGTAAAGGCGAGCCATCGTTTACTACCGCTCGCAAGTTTTGTAAAGGCGAGCCATCGTTTACTACCACTCGCAAGTTTTGTTAAGGCGAGCCATCGTTTACTACCACTCGCAAGTTTTGTTAAGACGAGCCATTGTTCACTACCGCTCGCAAGTTTTGTTAAGGCGAGCCATCGTTTACTACCTCTCGCAAGTTTTGTTAAGACGAGCCATCGTTTACTACCGCTCGCAAGTTGTTAAGACGAGCCATCGTTTACTTCCGCTCGCAAGTTTTGTTAAGGCGAGCCATCGTTTACTACCGCTCGCAAGTTTTGTTAAGGCAAGCCATCGTTTACTACCGCTCGCAAGTTTTGTTAAGACGAGCCATCGTTTACTACCGCCCACGAGTTTTGTAAAGGCGAACCATCGTTTATTACCGCTCGCAAATTTTGTAAAGGCGAGCCATCGTTATACTACTGTCCACGAGTTTTGTAAAGGTAAGTCATCGTTATACTACTGTCCGCGAGTTTTGTAAAGACGAGTCATCGTTCATTACTGCCCGCGAGTTTTGTAAAGGCGAGCCATCGTTTATTACCGCCCGCAAGTTCTGTAAAGGCGAGCCACTGTTATACCACCGCCTGCAAGATTTGTAAAGTCGAGCCATTGTTATACTACCGCCCGCGAGATTTGTAAAGGCGAGCCATCGTTTATTACTGCTCGCAAGTTTTGTAAAGGCGAGTGACCATTATACTATGGCCCACGAGGTTTGTAAAGGTGAGCCACCGTTATACTACCGCCCGCGAGTTTTGTAAAGGCGAGCCATCGTTTAATACCGCCCACGAGTTTTGTAAAGGCGAGCCATCGTTTAATACCGCCCGTGAGTTTTGTAAAGGTGAGCCATCGTTTAATACCGCCCGTGAGTTTTGTAAAGGTGAGCCATCGTTTATTACCGCCTGTGAGTTTTGTAAAGGCGAGCCATCTTTTATTACCGCTCGCAAGTTTTGTAAAGGTGAGCCATCGTTTAATACCGCCCGCGAGTTTTGTAAAGGCGAGCCATCGTTTAATACCACCCGTGAGTTTTGTAAAGGTGAGCCATCGTTTATTACCGCTCGCAAGTTTTGTAAAGGCGAGCCATCGTTATACTACTGTCCGCGAGTTTTGTAAAGGTGAGCCATCGTTTATTACCGCTCGCAAGTTTTGTAAAGGCGAGCCACTATTATAATACCGCCCACGAGTTTTGTAAGGGCAAGCCATTATTTATTACCGCTCGCAAGTTTTGTAAAGTCGAGCCACCATTATACTACCGCCAGCGAATTTTGTAAAGGCGATCGATCGTTTATTACTGCTCGCAAGCTTTGTAAAGGTGAGCCATCGTTTACTACCGCTCGCAAGTTTTGCATATGGGAGTCACCGTTATACTACCGCCCACGAGTTTTGTAAGGGCAAGCCATCGTTTACTACCACCTGCGAGTTTTGTAAAGGCGAGCCATCGTTTATTACCACCTGCGAGTTTTGTAAAGGCGAGCCATCGTTTACTACCACTCGTAAGTTTTGTAAAGGGAAGCCATCGTTTAATATCGCTTGCGGGTTCTGAAAATGCAAGCTACTGTTGTACTACCGCTCGCAAGTTTTGCATATGGGAGCCACCATTATACTATCGCCCGCGTGTTTTGTAAAGGCGAACCATTGCTATATATGGTGATGTAACACAGAAGGCCAACAGGAGAACATAGTTAGGTAAAAAATATTTTCAAGAGATAACATAAACCAAGAATAAAATTTATGGCCAGACGAAGATAATTTTGAAGGGGATGTGGGAAGAGGAGAGAGAGAGAGAGAGATATCCAGCCATATCGAAGATAATAGTGAGAATGGAGATTAAGAGAGATAACGACTCTCACAGAAGGAGACAGGGGCCCCTTTTCGATGAGACATATGCGATAAGATAGGATGCACTGCAATGGATCATGTAAAGCATGATGAAATTAGATAATTTAGAAAAAAAAATTCTTCAGACAAATCCAATGAAATAGAAAAATTGGAAAATAAAAATAAAAATGAAAAACTTCGTAAATACGAACATATAAAAAATAGGGAGAGACATATTGCAAATGTCAATTATAATTGGGATATAAATATAATTGCTCTATTATAATAAGGAAATCACTAAAACTGCAAAAAAGTTAGCAATTAAACTTACATTTTCGTGGTTTTCAACTTTTGTCCACCATGTCTTTTATGCACCTCAAGTCATGACAATTAAGTAATCAGCTTTTGACGAAGACTGTTGCAACTACGGACAGAACCAGCGATAGTTAGGGAGAGAAGTTCGGAGACAAATTATTAACGAAAATCACTAACAAGACCCACTCGGCGGTACTACACATATAACCCCTGGCTGCCTCGTGTAACTTCTTTGATAATAACTTTACCTCATCAGAGAGACACAAGTTGGAATGTAACTTTGGGAAAAATACAATCGACGAAGCTTTAACTCTCTTGTACTATTTCTAACTTGAGGGGTAACAGGTAATTATCTTTAAAAAAAAAAAAAAAAAAAGAAAAAAAAAATTAAATTTCGAGGGGATGACTAGTTGCTGATATTCTTTCCTAGAATTTTCCTGTTGGTAGAGAACACTAGTACAAGTTTTATTTTTTCTGTATAGAGCAAATCGGAGTTTTAAAAATATAAATTGATATGAAATAACCCAAATATAAATCACAAATAATCAGTCACAGGTATTATTTCTTCAACCATTTGATGCCTCTTCGGGAACAATTAGTCAAAATAGCGAGGTTGAGAATTGACCACATTCCTGAAAAAAAAAATTGCCGACGTTTCGGTCCGTCCTGGACGATTTTTAGGGCGTATAATAATCCAGAACGGACCGAAGCGTCGTCAATTCTCTCATTTCCAGATGTGTGTGTGTTGGGCGTCTGACTTTAAAAACGTCTCAGCACCTGTTATTTATAAGTGCTGATTATTCAGTCTTATTTGGTACGCAGATGTATTGACCTTGTGACCCCTTATTAGCCCAAGCTTGATATTGTGTTGGTTGTAAGGTCTGACATGCGCGAGCTGGTTATTAAGACATTTAATTCTCCTTGACGCTGGGTATACCTCTTGATATACCAAAAAGGTAAACCAGGAGGTATACACAACGCTCTCTCTCTCTATCTATCTATCCCACTCACGCTGTGGAACAGACACAGTGAGATTAATGGCCAACTCAGAGAGAGAGAGAGAGAGAGAGAAATTAATTGCCTACAGTCAAGGCTGAGCTCTCTGCGGCTCAGCTCTATGGCTGCTCGAACGAGAATGAGGATTGATTGTGGTGAAGCAGACGCCTGCAGCCAGTGATCAACCGTAGAACGTTTCATCATACGTGTTGGGAACTAATTGGTGCACGAGAAAGAATGATTTACGGCAGACGATGATAGAGAATTTCACTCTGGTTGGGTCGTTTGTCTGGCTGCTCTGGATGCGTCAAACACCATCATAAGGTGTTGACGCCTCGACGACGTGGCACTTCAACTTGTCTATGAGTGTATTGGTGTTTTAATAGCTATTACACACCAAAACACACCACGTTTGGCGGGTAAGTTTGATGTCCGATTCAAGTTCAAGAACTTCAACGTTCGAACAAGTTTTAACTCCTCCTGACAGGATGCAACAATGTTCTAATACGTCATAAAAATTTATTGGCTATGATATAGTACTAGATATTGTTAATTTTGAACAAGGAAAACTTTCGGTAACTTTGGATAAACTAACTTAAACTAGGCTATCTGGAAAAATAACTTACGTTACAGTTTGCATTAACTAAACCCCCGGCTCTTCGGGGGTGGTATCAACGTGGTTATTGCAGCGTGGGAGTCCGCGAGCGTCAGAGTCTGTGTAACCAACATATCAAGGAGTAGAACCTCACTGTCCTATGTTAGGACAGTGAGGAGATATATAATGTCGTACCTAGTAGCCAGAACGCACTTCTCAGCCTACTATGCAAAGCCTGATTTGCCTAATAAGCCAAGTTTTCATGAATTAATTGTTTTTTGACTACCTAACCTACCTAACCTAACCTAACCTAACTTTTTTGGCTACCTAACCTAACCTAACCTATAAAGATAAATTAGGTTAGGTTAGGTAGGGTTGGTTAGGTTCGGTCATATATCTACGTTAATTTTAACTCCAATAAAAAAAATTGACCTCTTACATAATGAAATGGGTAGCTTTATCATTTCATAAGAAAAAAATTAGAGAAAATATATTAATTCAGGAAAACTTGCCTTATTAGGCAAATCGGGCCTTGCATAGTAGGCCAAGAAGTGCGTTCTGGCTACTAGGTACGACATATATATATATATATATATATATATATATATATATATATATATATAAATATATATATTGTCGGGGTTTACTCGGATGAGCAACAGTACACTCAAGGTCACTCACCGTAACCCTGCGGGTCTTCACTCTATCCTCGCGGCGCCACTGTACGCCAGGAGAGTATCCCAGTCAATCCCAACCGGCCTCTGATCGAGAAGGAGTGGGAACACAACTTGTTCACTTAACTGTTGTATGCCCGCCCCGTCATAGGGCTCTACTACTAACCACAAGGTCGCCAACTGGTGTTTTCGGTGTCCAGTAACACGTCAGTGGTTTTGTTGAATTGTGGTAACAGTGGCAAGGACACACTCAATAGATCTGATATCAGGCAGGTATTTGCTTCTATCACTCTCTGCTTTCAGGTATTACATAGCCACAAGAAATATGGAGGAGATGACATAAACACCAATGTATTTTGTATTTTACTTAAAACTCATTCAAAGACATCACAAGATTATATCAATAAGCAAACAGCGGTTTCAGGCGGGAGTCGCTCGTTCCCACATATAATATGAACTCACTAAGCTGGCAACGCTCCCCCTCTCGTCAATGTCAAAATCAGCTGAGCGACTACCCCCCGCACGAATGTTACTTTATCTGTTTGCTTGGCGTGACACGCCAACTTCTTTAAGTTCTCAAAGATCACTAGAAGTTCGAACACACAATATTTGCGACAACAGCACGTAAATACTTCGCTACACTGATCTTGGGCTCAATCAAACATTTCTATATTAAATGTGACAATAATTCACTGTCATGGTATTACACACTGCCCTTCGTTTAATGATAACTTATAAAGTATATATCACTGGAGTTCTCAGTAATTCCTTCCGTGGGCGATAACACAATTAATCACTGCACACATGAATGATTATTCAATACACGAGCATAGACATATATATATATATATATAGATGAGTCAGACATCAATAATGGTAATAACATAGTTACTGGGCACATAGCCTAACTCCCAACACTGGCATAATTATATATATATATATTCTCTCACTATATGATCACATTAAAGTCTCATGAAAGACATTCTCAACACAGTAAAATCATCAATTTCTCCGGGTGCCTGCATACACCAATAATAATCATAAATATCATGAGTACTCTTTATAGTACCACTCTGCACACTGGTGCCTTACTGTGACATAGGTGAGGCTTGCTCACGACATACAAAATACTCAGGCTAAATAATATAGCTGACTAAGGGGGAATTGGGAGGGAAACTAGAATCACCTACTTCCACCTATCCTCTGATGAGAGTTGAGTTGTAGCTCCTGGTCCTGGCTCCTGCCTCGTGTAGGGACGCCCCCACACACACTGTCGTGTGTGTGGGGGCGTCCCACATATATATATATATATATATATATATATATATATATATATATATATATATATATATATATATATATATATATATATATATATATATATATATATATATATATATATATAATGTTGTACCTAGCAGCCAGAACGTTGTACTTGGCCTACTATGCAAGGCCCGGTTTTCCTAATAGGCCACGTTTTGCTGAATTTATATATTTTTCCAAATTTCAAAAAGAAATTTGGGTTTCTGAGAAAACTGAGGAAACAAAAATTGTACAACTTACGGGCTATTCATGCCCGTGCCACCTCTTGGGTGGCTTAATCTTCATCATCATCATCGGAATAGCGGACAGTACAATTTCCACAGTCAACAATGTAGCACTCGGCGTGTACAGTCCTAATCGACCCCAAGACGCTACAGCTTTGACACAGACCAGACAGCAGACTACGACCACATCCAGCTACAACGCTCTCGCTCCCCGAGTTCAGACACTCAATTCCCAATCGAGCTGCCACGCTCTCCCACATAGAGCTCCGCGACTCCGGCCTCACTCAGCTCTCTGCTCTGCTCCAAGCTCAACGTTTACGACAACGCCACCAACCGACTACTGTTATCAAGACTACTAAATAAATATGAAAACTCACTAAACAATGAGTATCTAATCTACCCAACAACGTAACATAACCGTACGTTACATTGGTGACCCCAGAGTTTCGACGATACCCAGCCACGATGGACTACAACATGGACTCTCAATGGACCTAAATATAACCCATCATAATGAGACAGACATTGCAGCCAAATTAGCGTGTAACAAGTTTGAAGTTGAATTAGATCTAGGTATCCCCATCTCTGCTGTCAAAACTGTATTGGTCCAAACATTCAGATCTGATAGGAAAGAACTTACTGACTCCCAACGACCTGAAAGTACTAGTATAAAAAGCTATGATTTGTTCAGATCTGAAACCTACATCTATGGACAGCACAAAACGTCCACTAGACTGTGCGACACAGTGGTTGCAAGGATCAGGTTGGGTTACCGTTACCTGACGCAGGTGGCTGCAGGTGACGGGTCTCCCAATCCTGAGCACTCCAGTTGCAAACTCTGTGAGCAGGAACTACGGCATGATCTCCCGCACTACATCACTGAATGCCCAGTTATTAGACCTTTCAGACCAGTTGGCATGAGGAACCTGGAGCTTTGCAATTACTTTATTCACTCTCGTATTCTTGAAGATATCCTCACAGTATACCCAAAATTTGCCAGTGCAGGCTATTAAACACATGGCTCTGTATGACTAACCATCCTGCGAGATGGGGACTTGTATTACCACTGCTACCTTATTCAATCTTGTGTTGATGATATCCTCAAAATGCATCCGGAGTCTGCCAGTGCAGACCGCTTATCACATGCCTCTGTATGACTAACCATCCTGTGTGATGGGGATTTTTTAGCATCACCTAGTTACCTTTTTTGACACACTGTACTCCACTTCATATAGTCTAGGGCAGCTGCAGTAATGCAGCTGTACCTAATGTGTTAATAAAAAGAAAATCAATGGACCTCTACTGCTACTGCTGCATGGTGTGGACGACGATACCTAGCCACGATGGACTACAACATGGACTCTCACTGGACCTCTACTGCTACTGCTGCATGGTGTGGACGACGATACCTCGCCACGATGGACTACAACATGGACTCTCACTGGACCTCTACTGCTACTGCTGCATGGTGTGGACGACGATACCTCGCCACGATGGACTACAACATGGACTCTCACTGGACCTCTACTGCTACTGCTTGCATGGTGTGGACGACGATAACCTAGCCACGATGGACTACAACATGGACTCTCACTGGACCTCTACTGCTACTGTCTGCATGGTGTGGACGACGATACCCTAGCCACGATGGACTACAACATGGACTCTCACTGGACCTCTACTGCTACTGCTGCATGGTGTGGACGACGATACCTCGCCACGATGGACTACAACATGGACTCTCACTGGACCTCTACTGCTACTGCTGCATGGTGTGGACGACGATACCTAGCCACGATGGACTACAACATGGACTCTCACTGGACCTCTACTGCTACTGCTGCATGGTGTGGACGACGATACCCAGCCACGATGGACTACAACATGGGACTCTCACTGGACCTCTACTGCTACTGCTGCATGGTGTGGACGACGATACCTAGCCACGATGGACTACAACATGGACTCTCACTGGACCTCTACTGCTACTGCTGCATGTGTGGACGACGATACCTCAGCCACGATGGACTACAACATGGACTCTCACTGGACCTCTACTGCTACTGCTGCATGGTGTGGACGACGATACCTAGCCACGATGGACTACAACATGGACTCTCACTGGACCTCTACTGCTACTGCTGCATGGTGTGGACGACGATACCCTAGCCACGATGGACTACAACATGGACTCTCACCTGGACCTCTACTGCTACTGCTGCATGGTGTGGACGACGATACCTCGCCACGATGGACTACAACATGGACTCTCACTGGACCTCTACTGCTACTGCTGCATGGTGTGGACGACGATACCTAGCCACGATGGACTACAACATGGACTCTCACTGGACCTCTACTGCTACTGCTGCATGGTGTGGACGACGATACCCTAGCCACTGATGGACTACAACATGGACTCTCACTGGACCTCTACTGCTACTGCTGCATGGTGTGGACGACGATACCTAGCCACGATGGACTACAACATGGACTCTCACTGGACCTCTACTGCTACTGCTGCATGGTGTGGACGACGATACCTAGCCACGATGGACTACAACATGGACTCTCACTGGACCTCTACTGCTACTGCTGCATGGTGTGGACGACGATACCTAGCCACGATGGACTACAACATGGACTCTCACTGGACCTCTACTGCTACTGCTGCATGGTGTGGACGACGATACCTAGCCACGATGGACTACAACATGGACTCTCACTGGACCTCTACTGCTACTGCTGCATGGTGTGGACGACGATACCTAGCCACGATGGACTACAACATGGACTCTCACTGGACCTCTCTACTGCTGCATGGTGTGGACGACGATACCTCGCCACGATGGACTACAACATGGACTCTCACTGGACCTCTACTGCTACTGCTGCATGGTGTGGACGACGATACCTAGCCACGATGGACTACAACATGACTCTCACTGGACCTCTACTGCTACTGCTGCATGGTGTGGGCGACGATACCCAAGCCACGATGGACTACAACATGGACTCTCACTGGACCTCTACTGCTACTGCTGCATGGTGTGGACGACGATACCTAGCCACGATGGACTACAACATGGACTCTCACTGGACCTCTACTGCTACTGCTGCATGGTGTGGACGACGATACCTCGCCACGATGGACTACAACATGGACTCTCACTGGACCTCTACTGCTACTGCTGCATGGTGTGGACGACGATACCTAGCCACGATGGACTACAACATGGTCTCTCACTGGACCTCTACTGCTACTGCTGCATGGTGTGGACGACGATACCTAGCCACGATGGACTACAACATGGACTCTCACTGGACCTCTACTGCTACTGCTGCATGGTGTGGACGACGATACCTAGCCACGATGGACTACAACATGGACTCTCACTGGACCTCTACTGCTACTGCTGCATGGTGTGGACGACGATACCTAGCCACGATGGACTACAACATGGACTCTCACTGGACCTCTACTGCTACTGCTGCATGGTGTGGACGACGATACCTAGCCACGATGGACTACAACATGGACTCTCTGTGGACCTCTACTGCTACTGCTGCATGGTGTGGACGACGATACCTAGCCACGATGGACTACAACATGGACTCTCACTGGACCTCTACTGCTACTGCTGCATGGTGTGGACGACGATACCTCGCCACGATGGACTACAACATGGACTCTCACTGGACCTCTACTGCTACTGCTGCATGGTGTGGACGACGATACCTCGCCACGATGAACTACAACATAGACTCTCACTGGACCTCTACTGCTACTGCTGCATGGTGTGGACGACGATACCTCGCCACGATGGACTACAACATGGACTCTCACTGGACCTCTACTGCTACTGCTGCATGGTGTGGACGACGATACCTAGCCACGATGGACTACAACATGGACTCTCACTGGACCTCTACTGCTACTGCTGCATGGTGTGGACGACGATACCTAGCCACGATGGACTACAACATGGACTCTCACTGGACCTCTACTGCTACTGCTGCATGGTGTGGACGACGATACCTAGCCACGATGGACTACAACATGGACTCTCACTGGACCTCTACTGCTACTGCTGCATGGTGTGGACGACGATACCTAGCCACGATGGACTACAACATGGACTCTCACTGGACCTCTACTGCTACTGCTGCATGGTGTGGACGACGATACCTAGCCACGATGGACTACAACATGGACTCTCACTGGACCTCTACTGCTAATGCTGCATGGTGTGGACGACGATACCTCGCCACGATGGACTACAACATGGACTCTCACTGGACCTCTACTGCTACTGCTGCATGGTGTGGACGACGATACCTAGCCACGATGGACTACAACATAGACTCTCACTGGACCTCTACTGCTACTGCTGCATGGTGTGGGCGACGATACCCAACCACGATGGACTACAACATGGACTCTCACTGGACCTCTACTGCTACTGCTGCATGGTGTGGACGACGATACCTAGCCACGATGGACTACAACATGGACTCTCACTGGACCTCTACTGCTACTGCTGCATGGTGTGGACGACGATACCTCGCCACGATGGACTACAACATGGACTCTCACTGGACCTCTACTGCTACTGCTGCATGGTGTGGACGACGAAACCTAGCCACGATGGACTACAACATGGTCTCTCACTGGACCTCTACTGCTACTGCTGCATGTTGTGGACGACGATACCTAGCCACGATGGACTACAACATGGACTCTCACTGGACCTCTACTGCTACTGCTACATGGTGTGGACGACGATACCTAGCCACGATGGACTACAACATGGACTCTCACTGGACCTCTACTGCTACTGCTGCATGGTGTGGGCGACGATACCTAGCCACGATGGACTACAACATGGACTCTCACTGGACCTCTACTGCTACTGCTGCATGGTGTGGACGACGATACCTAGCCACGATGGACTACAACATGGACTCTCACTGGACCTCTACTGCTACTGCTGCATGGTGTGGACGACGATACCTAGCCACGATGGACTACAACATGGACTCTCACTGGACCTCTACTGCTACTGCTGCATGGTGTGGACGACGATACCTAGCCACGATGGACTACAACATGGACTCTCAGTGGACCTCTACTGCTACTGCTGCATGGTGTGGACGACGATACCTAGCCACGATGGACTACAACATGGACTCTCACTGGACCTCTACTGCTACTGCTGCATGGTGTGGACGACGATACCTCGCCACGATGGACTACAACATGGACTCTCACTGGACCTCTACTGCTACTGCTGCATGGTGTGGACGACGATACCTCGCCACGATGGACTACAACATGGACTCTCACTGGACCTCTACTGCTACTGCTGCATGGTGTGGACGACGAAACCTAGCCACGATGGACTACAACATGGACTCTCACTGGACCTCTACTGCTACTGCTGCATGGTGTGGACGACGATACCTAGCCACGATGGACTACAACATGGACTCTCACTGGACCTCTACTGCTACTGCTGCATGGTGTGGACGACGAAACCTAGCCACGATGGACTACAACATGGTCTCTCACTGGACCTCTACTGCTACTGCTGCATGGTGTGGACGACGATACCTAGCCACGATGGACTACAACATGGACTCTCACTGGACCTCTACTGCTACTGCTGCATGGTGTGGACGACGATACCTAGCCACGATGGACTACAACATGGACTCTCACTGGACCTCTACTGCTACTGCTGCATGGTGTGGACGACGATACCTAGCCACGATGGACTACAACATGGACTCTCACTGGACCTCTACTGCTACTGCTGCATGGTGTGGACGACGATACCTAGCCACGATGGACTACAACATGGACTCTCAGTGGACCTCTACTGCTACTGCTGCATGGTGTGGACGACGATACCTCGCCACGATGGACTACAACATGGACTCTCACTGGACCTCTACTGCTACTGCTGCATGTTGTGGACGACGATACCTAGCCACGATGGACTACAACATGGACTCTCACTGGACCTCTACTGCTACTGCTGCATGGTGTGGACGACGATACCTTGCCACGATGGACTACAACATGGACTCTCACTGGACCTCTACTGCTACTGCTGCATGGTGTGGACGACGATACCTCGCCACGATGGACTACAACATGGACTCTCACTGGACCTCTACTGCTACTGCTGCATGGTGTGGACGACGATACCTCGCCACGATGGACTACAACATGGACTCTCACTGGACCTCTACTGCTACTGCTGCATGGTGTGGACCGCTGCCACCTGTCATGGGACGCTCCCAACAACCTCACTTCAGCTATGATTTTCACTGCGATCATCTCTGCATTTTCATCAACTACAGCTTGCTGCACCGCGAGCGTTACTTACTACTCTGACAGTTTAATCAGCAACTACATCATGTGGGATCTACAGCCTGTCCTGCCCACTCTAAACATAGGGCTCTTGGCCAAGATCACTACCGAGAACGGTCATAGGCTGTTCAATCTTGTGTAGATAAAACAATAATAAAAAAAGTATAGTGTAGTCTGAATGTTCAAAGAATGAATATAAATAACTAATTGTAAATATAGGAAATTTAAAGAATGAAAATTTAAAGAATCTAATTTAACCCAGAGATAAAATAATCATAAGTACCCATATATGATCACAGATCACAGACTCAGCAACTGGCAGCCGTCACGGCCGGACGTGTCCTCGTTGCTCCAGCTCTTCTCTCTCGCACCCAGCACTGCCGGGTGGGTAAATAATTGGCAGCAGACTTGCGTCTCTCTAGCTAGTCAGACCCCACTCCTAACTTGGTGTTTTATGCCGGGTAGAGACGGGAGGCCATCTCCAGTGACGGGTAGTCTTTGAGAGAGACCCATCGGCCACCAGGAAGCTCATCATGCGTCACAAACGCTTCAAGATCTGGGGTACGCCCCTTAACGAGCAACCATTCTCCAAGACATCTCTCCTGAAGCTCTTTAAAGACATTGCAGAAGTGACACCCAACGACATCAAACAGGAAGGCACGGACATCCTCTTCTTCTTTTATAGTAAGGAGGAAGTCGACAAACTTCTGTTTTTCAGCGCCAATTTCTCCAACCAACACCTTCGTCTCAACTTCCCACGCCAGTACCTGGCTGAACACTCTGTCGTTATTCATGACCTCGGCCAATGGATCGTGGAACAAGATGAAGCTGATGAAAGAGCGTTCATGCGCGACTTCAAGGCATCAAACCCGGACTTAGGGCTTCACGAAGCTCACTTCTTCAACAGAAATCGCTCGCTGAAGCTGACCTTCGAGACAGTAGCTGCGCCTACTATGGCTACCAGAAATGGTGTTTACAGCTTTGGTATTCACATTCCGTCATTCCGTGTGAAGATGGAACGTTTCCACATGGTCAACCAGTGCCTCCGGTGCTACGAGTACACCCACTCCACCAGCAGATGTACCCAGCGGATTCAGAAGTGTAGCCTCTGCTCAGCTGACCACCATTACTCCATCTGCAAGTGTGAAACACTATGCTGCTTGCTGTGCAAAGGCGACCATCCGGCAATCTCCATACGTTGTCCTCATAGACAAGACGTCATTAAAAACATGGAGAAATCCACATCTTCAACCGGAGCCAGTACCTCTGAAGCAACAAGCCAATCAGCGACCACCTCTACTTCAGGTTTCAACGCCCAAGCCGCCATTTTCCCGGAGCTTCCGCAACCCGTTCTCGCAAATTCGTATAGTCAATATTGACTTTACGAATTAAGTGCATAGGTGATATACTAAACATAATAGATACCCTTAAAAAGCTTCATAGAAAACACCGACCTTACCCAACCTTGTTAGTATGTTAAGATTAGCATCTTATTGCTTCGTAATTACAATTATTACTTAACCTATACCTATAATAGGTTAAGTAACAATTGTAATTACGAAGCTATAAGATGCTTATCTTAACATACTAACTAGGTTAGGTAAGGTCGGTGTTTTCTATGAAGCTTTTTAAGGGTATCTATTATGTTTAGTATGTCACCTATGCACTTATTTAATAAGTCAATAATGACTATACGAATTTGCGAGAACGGGTTGGCTTCCGGGAGGACGTCCCACTGCTACTACCAGCCAATGGGGCGCCAGCTCCCAAACGCCAACCAGCGATTCGTCGAGCCAGCCATCACCACCGGCCCACACCGACCAACCACTGAACAACACAGTTCCAGCATTAACATCGGCGGCCAGCATGATAGCTTGCAATAACCCCCAGGAATACGTAAGAATATTAAATATTCTATACAAAGCAAATGGTCTTCCAGCTTTCATAGTTCTCACCAACAGTCTTCACCAACACCACTTCAAATTCTCAAGATACAGTCTTGGTCCCTGACATCACCGTGAACGCCGCCGTGCTCACGGATCTACCATCAACAGCAAAGCCTGCTCCTCCAGCAACTTCATCACAAGCCACCCAGACGCCGACGCCTCCGCTATCGACTACTGATAGTGCCAATCTCTCGTGTGCGAACCCTCTCAACGTCCTAAATCAGCTGCAACTCCCATTAAGCCTCAACAGGCAAGAACTGAACCTCCAAGATTCACTGCATCTACTCCTGACTCCGCTGACTCATCAGATGAGGACGTCTCGGTGGGAACACCATCTCCTCCACTGAAGCAACGCAACACAACAGAAGATTTCCGGCTGGAAGCTACCTCCAACGATAGCCTCACCGTATCAACACGAAGTAAGACCAACAAACAGGCCAGGAGGCCGGGGAAGAAGAAAAACACCGACGATCTGCGCCCGAGTACATCAAGGAATCAGTAGAACACCAACGCAAAGCTGTAAAGAACACCGCGACGAGAAGCCCAGCCTCCTACAAGACACATCAGCGAGCACCCATGAGCACTCCACTCTACCACCACACCGCAGCATCAGCTGCAACTCTTACCCCACGGTGGTTGGGCCACCGATCTTTCATCTCCCCTCTTCACCTCGTCTCCAGCTCCTCGCTCAAGATTTCTGCATCCTCGCCCCTGTCTTCAACCCCCTGCTTGCCTGCTCTAGGGCTTTATAATCGGTTAACCCAGATATAAGTGAGGGGATGCAAGGAAGTAATTGCATACGGGTATTATATATAATTTTATAGTTATAAGAATAAATTAAATATCACCTTGGTGTAGTGTTAAAAAGAACCAAGGATCAATACTATGTCAAAGGTAGATCATAAATATATAAATAGTAAACCAGTCACAGTATTTTTTTTTTTTAGTTAAACCAGACATTCTCTTCTGTTATTATACATACTATTCCAGCCCTCAATGTGAAGCCGGTGGAGAGTCCGTTCATAAAGAACATTTTAAGTTAAATTAAGTTTCTAATACACGCCTTGTTTTATAGGGACGGGGGGGAGTGTGGAGGGAACCACATTCAAAATGCCCGCCAGGGAATATTTCTTATGTTAGCCGCTCCTGATTGGTGGACGGCAGTCCGACGCTGTGCATCTGCGCATCACCCACGCGCATGCCCGGAGGCGACAGAAGAGAGCAGAGAAGAACCGCACCGCAGCGAAGACACACCTGTTAGTGACGCCTCCTGGACATTGGTCATCCAGCACCTCGTGTTGGCCAGCTACCATTGACCCTCGCCCATCTTCGCCCCTGAGAAGCCGTCGTATTGCTTCAGCCCGCCCTGAGAAGACTCGAGAAGTTGGCACTGATGTTTGCCGCCCCCCCCCCCGGCTCGCCGAGGCCACATCACTGGCCAGTGTTGGAAGGTGGAGAAGTTGGCACTGATGTTTGCCGCCCCCCCCCCTGGCTCGCCGAGGCTACATCACTGGCCAGTGTTGGAAGGTGGAGAAGTTGGCACTGATGTTTGCCGCCCCCCCCCCCCGGCTCGCCGAGGCCACATCACTGGCCAGTGTTGGAAGGTGGAACACTCACGTGGTTTGAGCTCTGGCTAGTTTTGTACATGGTGTTGTGTTTGAGAACTTTGTATCAACATTTATGTTAAGCCGATGATGCCAGTGATGCATTACCAAGGTGATGGGTCAGGAGGACCAGTGGATTTCACAGTGGCATCTTTTTTGGAACTGTGGTTGGTGACTTTTGTGTGTCAAGCTGTTGTTGACTCTGCTGGGGGGAGGGGGGCGGACCTTGCCCGTTCCTAGACGACTTAGTGTTGTGGGCAGGAGAAGACATGACTGAGATTTTGGATGTCCTTATTGAGACTTGAACCCCCCCCCCCTCCCCCACCCCATCAGTGCTATCTGTCACCCCCGCACCTTGTTAAGACCTTAAGGCCAGCAAGGAACTAGTGTACCACAGTTACCAGGTGCTGGACTGTCACCCCTGCACCTTGTTAAGACCTTAAGGTCAGCAAGGAACTAGTGTACCACAGTTACCAGGTGCTGGACTGTCACCCCCGCACCTTGTTAAGATCTTATGGTCAGCAAGGAACTAGTGTACCACAGTTACCAGGTGCTGGACTGTCACCCCCGTACCTTGTTAAGACCTTAAGGTCAGCAAGGAACTAGTGTACCACAGTTACCAGGTGCTGGACTGTCACCCCCGCCCTTGTTAAGACCTTATGGTCAGCAAGGAACTAGTGTACCACAGTTACCAGGTGCTGGACTGTCACCCCCGCACCTTGTTAAGACCTTAAGGTCAGCCAAGGAACTAGTGTACCACAGTTACCAGGTGCTGGACTGTCACCCCCGCACCTTGTTTAAGACCTTAAGGCCAGCAAGGAACTAGTGTACCACAGTTACCAGGTGCTGGACTGTCACCCCCGCACCTTGTTAAGGACCTTATGGTCAGCAAGGAACTAGTGTACCACAGTTACCAGGTGCTGGACTGTCACCCCCCGCACCTTGTTAAGACCTTAAGGTCAGCAAGGAACTAGTGTACCACAGTTACCAGGTGCTGGAGCCTAGTGAAAGCTGTCAACCTCATAAGTGCTATTGGGAGTTTTGTTCTGGGTGAATTTGTATAGAATATATTATGGTGTCATGCTTATAATTTGGCCCCAGTCAACTGGTAACTTTTGTTGGACTTTTCCTTACCATCTAGACGTAACTATTGTAGGCCAGGAGGCTCTTGGTAATTTGTGTAAGGCACTACGCTGCCAGGGAGGCTCTGGGGGTTCATGACACGACAATCCCCACCACTCATCATTTCTCATGCTTCAGGGCAAACTGGGACATGTTCAAACAACACATTGATGATACTAATCTCACTTATGAATACAATGACAACATCACACTGACAGTGACACACAAGCACGCAACATACAAGACACCATCATACATGCAGTAAACATCACCATTCCTAACACAACACTCAAACCACATTTCACTTGTCAACCCTTCCGTTCTCACTAAACGCCTCCCAGCTTATCATGACTCTCTATACCTACACAACACACATCGCTAGGGACAAGTACTCTGGGACCTCACAACACTAAAACCACATCCTCAACAGCCTAGATGAAGACCACACAAAACACTGGAAACACCTCATTGAACAAGCAGAACAACACAGAACACTGACACAACAGGAATTCTGGACACAAATCAAACGCTTACAAGGATCAGTTCATACATCATTTAAATACCTTCTACAAAATAACAAAATCGCCGAACCTGACGAAGTACTTAACATTTTCAAACACCATTGGGAACGCATTTTTCATCCCCTTCCTCCTGAACCAACTGCCCTTCCCAACACTGAAGTAGTTGAAGACTGGGTACACCAAACCAGACGTGAAACCACACCTGACGACCTCGTCCACCTTGACAACCTCAACTCTCACACTGAACTACAGACTCCGCTGACTCCAGCTGGTGTCAAGACAGCTCTCATGGGCACTCGTCACAGCGCCCCTGGTGCGTCTGACATTGGACACACCCTCCGACAATTCCCTGCTTCTATCATTGCTGCTGTCACTAACTTATTCACCCTCCTCCTTGCCTCTGGTTATTTTCTTCTCACCTTCAACTCTGCCACTGCTGTTCTCACTCCATAACCTGGGAACCTCACACTGACCCAAACACTACAGACCCATCAGCCTTCTAGACACACTTGCCAAAGTCTTTGAAAGGCAAGTTAGCATGAGACTCACAACGCACCTGGAAGACAACGCACCTGGAAGACAACGCACCTGGAAGACAACGCACCTGGAAGACAATGAATTGCTATTAAACAGTTTGACTTCCGGCCTCACCGGTCCACACATGACGCCTTAAATATCATGACCAATTACATCAGCATCAACCATCACTAAAGACTTAAGACTGCACTCATCACTAAGGACGTTGAGAAGGCCTTTGACACTGGCATGACGGCCTCAAATTATGCAAACAACTTTAATCTTCGCCATTACCACCACCAAACTTCTTGCTAACTACTTAGACAATAGGACAATGAGGATTAAGTTCATCCGACAACACACTGATTACTTCATATTACATGCCAGTGTTCCTCACGGCTCTGTCCTTGCCTGACACTTTACACCCTAAGCATCACTGCCATTCCTGACCCTATTCATTGCACCATATTAACTATATGCTATGCTGATGATGTCTCTCACATCACGTCTGCATGTCTCTCACCTGATCACGGAAAGCACAAGAAGAACTTTATGTAGTAACAGAATGGGAGTATCACTGGCGCATTATAACCAACTTCAACAACTAAAAAGTCCCCTACTTCTCTGTAAAGGAACTGCACATCCTATTCCAGTTCAACTCTATTCATTCTTCCTTAATCCTACTAACATTTCTGTATCTTGTTCCTCTTGGCCTCACACTTTATCAACAATTACTCTTTCACACACATTGCACAGAAACATGCAATAGTTCACCAAGCCATGAACAAATTATACAGACTTACATTTGCCAAACTTGATACTAAAACTCGCCACTATAAAGCACTTACTAGACCACTCCTAACATATGCTCCACTTGCTCTCTCCTAAGCGGCAGTAACTAATAAACTAAATCTCCAGAGTTCCAAGGGGTTGTCATAGCCAGGGGGTGGTAATGGGGGACGAGCTCCCATGACCTATAAAATGCTCCTATACGGCATGCGTCTCAAATAGCCTCTGACAACTAAGTCCAACTCCTGGCCTGCACGGGTGGCTTAGTCTAAGTCCGGCGGAACTGCTTTTACCGACAGGAGAAGGGCGAGGGCGTACCTCTGGCGCCTTAAAACTAGCTGCTCCGGGTAGATGGGACTCGATAGCCTGGGAAGGCAGCCCATCTAGGGGAAGGAAAACCCTGATTTTAAACCTCCGCTGCCTTGCGGCCATACCCCTTTTTTGGGAAAGGCTTCAGGAGTCAACCTCGAGGAAAAATCCGGAGTTGGAGCCCCTAAGGCAGTTCGTTGTTGACGTCGACCTCGTCCTGGCAGCTCCTGCGACGTTGCTGGAACCATGCGTATTGGCATTTGCCTTTCTATTGGATAATTTCTGCAACGTGGAGAGGGGGGACCTGCTGCATGGGTAACAGCTTCTCCTCCATATCTACCTACCCAGGCTTTGCGCCCTGGAGAGGACACTCCAGCTTCGCCTCACAGCGTCGAACAAACACGGGAAGCGACAGTCTACTGGTTTTAAGTCTTCTGCTCGATTGGCGAAGAGTGTGACGCCAGGGGTTGCTTCCGACGGTGGGAGGGGTCATCGCGCCCCACTGGGCAGCTACCGCCCGCCTCAAGCTGGACAAACCCCAGCCAATAAGGTGTTGCCTCGCCACGGTCCGTTAACCTCACTGGGTGCGTGGGGTTTAGGGTGAAAACCGACAAGCGGCCCGACAACTTTGCACCAAGCAATACCAAACCAAAGAAGAAAATATCAACTGCCCTAAAGCTGGGCACATGGAACGTCAGGACACTGACACCAGGTTTCTCTGACGACCTTCAAGAAACCAATGACGCCCGAAAAACAGCAATCATCGATAGGGAGCTGAGCAAGCTGCAGATGGATATTGTTGCTCTCCAAGAGACCAGGCTCCCAGGATCAGGATCTGTGAGAGAGAGGACCTTCTCTTTCTTCTGGCAAGGAAAACCACCTGATGAGACCAGAGAACATGGTGTGGGATTTGCCGTCAGGAATGCACTGTTGGGACACATTATGCCACCGATGGGGGAACCGAACGAATTCTGCCTCTGCAAGTGTACTCCCAAACAGGACCAGTCAATGTAATTAGTGCATATGCACCAACCCTGACTTCTCCAGCAGAGGCAAAGGAAAAATTCTACGATGACCTCAACAGAGTCATAGCGAGAATCCCTGTAAAGGAGCCACTGTTCATCCTCGGCGACTTCAACGCCAGAGTGGGTGCCGAGCACAACAATTGGCCCACTTGCCTGGGTCAATTCGGCATAGGAAGGATGAATGAGAACGGGCAACGTCTGCTAGAACTCTGCTGTCTTCATGGTCTTTGTGTCACCAACACGTTCTTCGGCACAAAGCCTCAACACCGAGTATCTTGGAGACACCCCAGATCCAAGCACTGGCACCAGCTTGACCTGATTCTTACCAGGCGTGCAAGTCTACCCAGCGTCAAGATTACGCGTAGCTACCAGAGTGCTGTCTGTGACACCGACCATTCCCTGGTCCCTGGTATGTAGCAGGGTCAAGATGCAACCAAAGAAGATTCATCACTCTAAAAAGGCGGGCAGACCTCGCATCGACACCACCAAGACCCGCAACCAGGACAAGGTGGAAGATTTTGCACACGTGCTCGAGGAAGCTCTCCTG
>NW_027189141.1:2502853-2519423 GCF_040958095.1 Procambarus clarkii
GATGAGTGGTGAGAGGTGAAGTGGTTAGTGAGTGATTGGGTGGTGGGTGGTTAGTGATGGGTGGTGTGGTGGTTAGTGAGGGGTGGTGGGTTGTGGGGTCGTTAGTGAGTGATGGGTGGTGGGGTGGTTAGTGATGGGTGGTGAGGTGGTTAGTGAGTGATGGGTGGTGAGGTGGTTAGTGATGGGTGGTGGGGTGGTTATTGATGGGTCGTGGGGTGGTTAGTGAGTGATGGGTGGTGAGGTGGTTAGTGATGGGTGGTGTTGGTGGTTAGTGAGTGATGGGTGGTGAGGTGGTTAGTGATGGGTGGGTGGGTGGTTAGTGATGGGTGGTGGGGTGGTTAGTGAGTAATGGGTGGTGAGGTGGTTAGTGATGGGTGGTGGGGTGGTTAGTGATGGGTGGTGAGGTGGTTAGTGAGTGATGGGTGGTAGGGTGGTTAGCGAGTGATGGGTGGTGTGGTTAGTGAGCGATAGGTGGTGAGGTGGTTAGTGATGAGTGGTGGGGTGGTTAGTGAGTGATGGTTGGTGAGGTGGATAGTGAGTGATGGGTGGTGGGTGGGTAGTGAGTGATGGGTGGTGAGGTGGTTAGTGAGTGATGGGTGGCGGGGAGGTTAGTGAGTGATGGGTGGTGGGGTGGTTTGTGAGTGATGGGTGATGGGGTGGTTAGTGAGTGATGGGTGGTGGGTTGGTTAGTGAGTGATGGGTGGTGGGGTGGTTACTGAGTCATGTGTGGTGGAGTGGTTAATGATGGGTGGTGAGGTGGTTAGTGAGTGATGGGTGGTGAGGTGGTTAGTGATGGGTGGTGGGGTAGTTAGTGATGGGTGGTGAGGTGGTGAGTGGGTGATGGGTGGTAAGGTCGATAGTGATGGGTGGTGGGGTGGTTAGTGATGGGTGGTGGGGTGGTTAGGGATGGGTGGTGGGGTGGTTAGTGATAGTTGGTGGGGTGGTTAGTGAGTGATGGGTGGTGAGGTGGTTAGTGATTGGTGGTGGGGTGGTTAGTGATGGGTGATGGGTGGTTAGTGAGTGATGGGGCTTGGGGTGGTTAGTGATAGGTGGTGAGGTGGTTAGTGAGTGATGGGTGGTGAGGTGGTTAGTGATGGGTGGTGGGGTGGTTAGTGATGGGTGGTGGGGTGGTTAGTGAGTGATGGGTGGTTAGGTGGTTCGTGATGGGGCTTGGGGTGGTTAGTGATAGGTGGTGAGGTGGTTAGTGAGTGATGGGTGGTGAGGTGGTTAGTGATGGGTGGTGGGGTGGTTAGTGATGGGTGGTGGGGTGGTTAGTGAGTGATGGGTGGTTAGGTGGTTCGTGATGGGTGGTGGGGTGGTTAGTGATGGGTGGTGAGGTGATTAGTGAGTGATGGGTGGTAGGGTGGTTAGTGAGTGATGGGTGGTGTGGTTAGTGAGTGATGGGTGGTGAGGTGGTTAGTGATGAGTGGTGGGGTGGTTAGTGAGTGATGGGTGGTGAGGTGGATAGTGAGTGATGGGTGGCGGGGTGGTTAGTGAGTGATGGGTGGTGAGGTGGATAGTGAGTGATGGGTGGTGGGTGGGTAGTGAGTGATGGGTGGTGAGGTGGTTAGTGAGTGATGGGTGGTGATGTGGTTAGTGTTGGGTGGTGGGGTGGTTTAATTTGTGATGGGTGATGAGGTGGTTAGTGAGTGATGGGTGGTGGGGTGGTTAGTGATGGGTGGTGAGGTGGTTAGTGAGTGATGGGTAGTGGGGTGGTTAGTGATGGGTGGTGGGGTGGTTAATGAGTGATGGGTGGTGAGGTGGTTAGTGAGTGATGGGTGGTGGGTGGTTAGTGAGTGATAGTTGGTGGGGAGGTTATTGAGTGATGGGTGGTGGAGTGGTTAGTGATGGGTGGTGAGGTGGTTAGTGAGTGTTGGCTGGTGAGGTGGTTAGTGATAGGTGGTGGGGTGGTTAGTGATGGGTGGTGAGGTGGTTAGTGGGTGATAGGTGGTGAGGTGGTTAGTGATGGGTGATGGGGTGTTTAGTGATGGGTGGTGAGGTGGATAGTGAATGACGGGTGGTGGGTGGTTAGTGAGTAGTGGTTGGTGGGGTGGTTAGTGAGTGATGAATGGTGGGGTGGTTAGTGATGGGTGGTGAGGTGGTTAGTGAGTGATAAGTGGTGGGGTGGTTAATGATGGGTGGTGGGGTGGTTAGTGAGTGATGGGTGGTGAGGTGGTTAGTGAGTGATGGGTGGTGAGGTGGTTAGTGAGTGATGTGTGGTGGGGTGGTTAGTGAGTGATGGGTGGTGGGGTGGTTAGTGATAGGTAGTGGGGTGGTTAGTGATGGATGGTGGGGTGGTTAGTGAGTGATGGGTGGTGAGGTGGTTAGTGAGTGATGTGTGGTGGGGTGGTTAGTGAGTGATGGGTGGTGGAGTAGTTTAGTGATGGGTGGTGAGGTGGTTAGAGAGTGATGGGTGGTGGATGGTTAGTGATGGGTGGTGGGGTGGTTAGTGATGAGTGGTGAGTGGTGAAGTGGTTAGTGAGTGATGGGGGTGGGTGGTTAGTGATGGGTGGTGTGGTGGTTAGTGCGGGGTGGTGGGTGGTGGGGTCGTTAGTGAGTGATGGGTGGTGGGGTGGTTAGTGATGGGTGGTGAGGTGGTTAGTGAGTGATGGGTGGTGAGGTGGTTAGTGATGGGTGGTGGGGGGGGTTATTGATGGGTGGTGGGGTGGTGAGTGAGTGATGGGTGGTGAGGTGGTTAGTGGTGGGTGGTGGGGTGGTTAGTGATGGGTGGTGGGGTGGTTAGTGAGTGATGGGTGGTGGGGTGGTTTGTGATGGGTGGTGTGGTGGTTAGTGAGTGATGGGTGGTGAGGTGGTTAGTGTTGGGTGGTGGGGTGGTTAGTGATGGGTGGTGGGGTGGTTAGTGAGTGATGGGTGGTGAGGTGGTTAGTGATGGGTGGTGGGGTGGTTAGTGATGGGTGGTGAGGTGGTTAGTTAGTGATGGGTGGTAGGGTGGTTAGTGAGTGATGGGTGGTGTGGTTAGTGAGTGATGGGTGGTGAGGTGGTTAGTGATGAGTGGTGTGTTGGTTAGTGAGTGATGGGTGGTGAGGTGGATAGTGAGTGATGGGTGGTGGATGGGTAGTGAGTGATGGGTGGTGAGGTGGTTAGTGAGTGATGCGTGGTGGGGTGGTTAGTGAGTGATGGGTGGTTGGGTGGTTTGTGAGTGATGGGTGATGGGGTGGTTAGTGAGTGATGGGTGGTGGGGTGGTTAGTGAGTGATGGGTGGTGGGTTGGTTAGTGAGTGATGCGTGGTGGGGTGGTTAGTGAGTGATGGGTGGTGGATGGGTAGTGAGTGATGGGTGGTGAGGTGGTTAGTGAGTGATGCGTGGTGGGGTGGTTAGTGAGTGATGGGTGGTTGGGTGGTTTGTGAGTGATGGGTGATGGGGTGGTTAGTGAGTGATGGGTGGTGGGGTGGTTAGTGAGTGATGGGTGGTGGGTTGGTTAGTGAGTGATGGGTGGTGGAGTGGTTAGTGATGGGTGGTGAGGTGGTTAGTGAATGATGGGTTGTGATGCGGTTAGTGATGGGTGGTGGGGTGGTTAGTGATGGGTGGTGAGGTGGTGAGTGGGTGATGGGTGGTGAGGTGGTTAGTGATGGGAGGTGGGGTGGTTTGTGATAGGTGGTGAGGTGGTTAGTGAGTGATGGGTGGTGGGTGGTTAGTGAGTGGTGGTTGGTGGGGTGGTTAGTGAGTGATGGGTGGTGGGGTGGTTAGTGATGGGTGGTGAGGTGGTTAGTGAGTGATGGGTAGTGGGGTGGTTAGTGATGGGTGGTGGGGTGGTTAATGAGTGATGGGTGGTGAGGTGGTTAGTGAGTGATGGGTAGTGGGTGGTTAGTGAGTGATGGATGGTGAGGTGGTTTGTGAGTGATGGATGCTAGGGTGGTTAGTGAGTGATGGGTGGTGAGGTGGTTAGTGAGTGATAGGTGGTGGGGTGGTTAGTGATGGGTGGTGGGGTGATTAGTGATAGTTGGTGGGGTGGTTAGTGAGTGATGGGTGGTGAGGTGGTTAGTGATGGGTGGTGGGGTGGTTAGTGATTAGTGATGGGGTGGTTAGTGAGTGATGGGGGGTGGGGTGGTTAGTGATGGGTGGTGAGGTGGTTAGTGAGTGATGGGTGGTGAGGTGGTTAGTGATGGGTGGTGGGGTGGTTAGTGATGGGTGGTGGGGTGGTTAGTGAGTGATGGGTGGTGAGGTGGTTAGTGATGAGTGGTGGGGTGGTTAGTGAGTGATGGGTGGTGAGGTGGATAGTGAGTGATGGGTGGTGGGTGGGTAGTGAGTGATGGGTGTTGAGGTGGTTAGTGAGTGATGGGCGGCGGGGTGGTTAGTGAGTGATGGGTGGTGGGGTGGTTAGTGAGTGATGGGTGGTGTGGTTAGTGAGTGATGGGTGGTAAGGTGGATAGTGATGACTGGTGGGGTGGTTAGTGAGTGATGGGTGGTGACGTGGATAGTGAGTGATGGGTGATGGGTGGGTAGTGAGCGATGGGTGTTGAGGTGGTTAGTGAGTGATGGGCGGCGGGGTGGTTAGTGAGTGATGGGTGGTGGGGTGGTTTGTGAGTGATGGGTGGTGAGGTGGTTAGTGATGGGTGGTATGGTGGTTAGTGATGGGTGGTGAGGTGGTTAGTGGGAGATGGGTGGTGAGGTGGTTAGTGATGGGTGGTGGGGTGGTCAGTGATGGGTGGTGAGGTGGTTAGTGATTGATGGGTGGTGGGGTGGTTAGTGATTGGTGGTGGGGTGGTTAGTGAGTGATGGGTGGTGAGGAGGTTAGTGAGTGGTGGTTGGTGGGGTGGTTAGTGAGTTAATGGGTGGTGGGGTAGTTAGTGATGGGTGGTGAGGTGGTTAGCGAGTGATGGGTGGTGGGGTGGTTAGTGATTGGTGGTGGGGTGGTTAGTGAGTGATGGGTGGTGAGGAGGTTAGTGAGTGATGGGTGGTGGGTGGTTAGTGAATGATGGTTGGTGGGATGGTTAGTGAGTGATGGGTGGTGAGGTGGTTAGTGAGTGATGGGTGGTGGGGTGGTTAGTGATGGGTGGTAGGGTGGTTAGTGATGGGTGGTGGGGTGGTTAGTGATGGATCGTGGGGTGGTTAGTGAGTGATGGGTGGTGAGGTGGTTAGTGAGTGATGGGTGGTAGGGTGGTTAGTGAGAGATGGGTGGTGGGGTGGTTAGTGATGGGTGGTGAGGTGGTTAGTGAGCGATGGGTGGTGGGGTGGTTAGTGATGGGTGGTGGGTGGTGGGGTCGTTAGTGAGTGATTGGTGGTGAGGTGGTTAGTGAGTGATGGGTGGTGGGGTGGTTAGAGAGTGATGGGTGGTGGGGTCGTTAGTGATGGAGTGGTGGGGTGGTTATTGAGTGATGGGTGGTGGGGTGGTTAGTGATGGGTGGTGAGGTGGTTAGTGAGTGATGGGTGGTGGGTGGTTAGTGATGGGAGGTGGGGTGGTTAGTGATGAGTGGGTAGAGGTGAAGTGGTTAGTGAGTGATGGGTATTGGGTGGTTAGTGATGGGTGGTGTGGTGGTTAGTGAGGGGTGGTGGGTTGTGGGGTCGTTAGTGAGTGATGGGTGGTGGGGTGGTTAGTGATGGGTGGTGAGGTGGTTAGTGAGTGATGGGTGGTGAGGTGGTTAGTGATGGGTGGTGGGGTGGTTATTGATGGGTCGTGGGGTGGTTAGTGAGTGATGGGTGGTGAGGTGGTTAGTGATGGGTGGTGGGGTGGTTAGTGATGGGTGGTGGGGTGGTAAGTGAGTGATGGGTGGTGGGGTGGTTAGTGATGGGTGGTGGGGTGGTTAATGAGTAATGGGTGGTGAGGTGGTTAGTGATGGGTGGTGGGGTGGTTAGTGATGGGTGGTGAGGTGGTTAGTGAGTGATGGGTGGTAGGGTGGTTAGCGAGTGATGGGTGGTGTGGTTTGTGAGCGATAGGTGGTGAGGTGGTTAGTGATGAGTGGTGGGGTGGTTAGTGAGTGATGGTTGGTGAGGTGGATAGTGAGTGATGGGTGGTGGGTGGGTAGTGAGAGATGGGTGGTGAGGTGGTTAGTGAGTGATGGGTGGCGGGGAGGTTAGTGAGTGATGGGTGGTGGGGTGGTTTGTGAGTGATGGGTGATGGGGTGGTTAGTGAGTGATGGGTGGTGGGTTGGTTAGTGAGTGATGGGTGGTGGGGTGGTTACTGAGTCATGTGTGGTGGAGTGGTTAATGATGGGTGGTGAGGTGGTTAGTGAGTGATGGGTGGTGAGGTGGTTAGTGATGGGTGGTGGGGTAGTTAGTGATGGGTGGTGAGGTGGTGAGTGGGTGATGGGTGGTAAGGTCGATAGTGATGGGTGGTGGGGTGGTTAGTGATGGGTGGTGGGGTGGTTAGGGATGGGTGGTGGCGTGGTTAGTGATAGTTGGTGGGGTGGTTAGTGAGTGATGGGTGGTGAGGTGGTTAGTGATTGGTGGTGGGGTGGTTAGTGATGGGTGATGGGTGGTTAGTGAGTGATGGGGGGTGGGGTGGTTAGTGATAGGTGGTGAGGTGGTTAGTGAGTGATGGGTGGTGAGGTGGTTAGTGATGGGTGGTGGGGTGGTTAGTGATGGGTGGTGGGGTGGTTAGTGAGTGATGGGTGGTTAGGTGGTTCGTGATGGGTGGTGGGGTGGTTAGTGATGGGTGGTGAGGTGATTAGTGAGTGATGGGTGGTGTGGTTAGTGAGTGATGGGTGATGAGGTGGTTAGTGATGAGTGGTGGGGTGGTTAGTGAGTGATGGGTGGTGAGGTGGATAGTGAGTGATGGGTGGTGGGTGGGTAGTGAGTGATAAGTGGTGAGGTGGTTAGTGAGTGATGGGTGGCGGGGTGGTTAGTGAGTGATGGGTGGTGAGGTGGATAGTGAGTGATGGGTGGTGGGTGGGTAGTGAGTGATGGGTGGTGAGGTGGTTAGTGAGTGATGGGTGGTGAGGTGGTTAGTGTTGGGTGGTGGGGTGGTTTAATTTGTGATGGGTGCTGAGGTGGTTAGTGAGTGATGGGTGGTGGGGTGGTTAGTGATGGGTGGTGAGGTGGTTAGTGAGTGATGGGTAGTGGGGTGGTTAGTGATGGGTGGTGGGGTGTTTAGTGATGGGTGGTGAGGTGGATAGTGAATGACGGGTGGTGGGTGGTTAGTGAGTAGTGGTTGGTGGGGTGGTTAGTGAGTGATGAATGGTGGGGTGGTTAGTGATGGGTGGTGAGGTGGTTAGTGAGTGATAAGTGGTGGGGTGGTTAATGATGGGTGGTGGGGTGGTTAGTGAGTGATGGGTGGTGAGGTGGTTAGTGAGTGATGGGTGGTGAGGTGGTTAGTGAGTGATGTGTGGTGGGGTGGTTAGTGAGTGATGGGTGGTGGGGTGGTTAGTGATAGGTAGTGGGGTGGTTAGTGATGGATGGTGGGGTGGTTAGTGAGTGATGGGTGGTGAGGTGGTTAGTGAGTGATGTGTGGTGGGGTGGTTAGTGAGTGATGGGTGGTGGAGTAGTTTAGTGATGGGTGGTGAGGTGGTTAGAGAGTGATGGGTGGTGGATGGTTAGTGATGGGTGGTGGGGTGGTTAGTGATGAGTGGTGAGTGGTGAAGTGGTTAGTGAGTGATGGGTGGTGGGTGGTTAGTGATGGGTGGTGTGGTGGTTAGTGAGCGGTGGTGGGTGGTGGGGTCGTTAGTGAGTGATGGGTGGTGGGGTGGTTAGTGATGGGTGGTGAGGTGGTTAGTGAGTGATGGGTGGTGAGGTGGTTAGTGATGGGTGGTGGGGGGGGTTATTGATGGGTGGTGGGGTGGTGAGTGAGTGATATGTGGTGAGGTGGTTAGTGGTGGGTGGTGGGGTGGTTAGTGATGGGTGGTGGGGTGGTTAGTGAGTGATGGGTGGTGGGGTGGTTTGTGATGGGTGGTGTGGTGGTTAGTGAGTGATGGGTGGTGAGGTGGTTAGTGTTGGGTGGTGGGGTGGTTAGTGATGGGTGGTGGGGTGGTTAGTGAGTGATGGGTGGTGAGGTGGTTAGTGATGGGTGGTGGGGTGGTTAGTGATGGGTGGTGAGGTGGTTAGTTAGTGATGGGTGGTAGGGTGGTTAGTGAGTGATGGGTGGTGTGGTTAGTGAGTGATGGGTGGTGACGTGGTTAGTGATGAGTGGTGTGTTGGTTAGTGAGTGATGGGTGGTGAGGTGGATAGTGAGTGATGGGTGGTGGATGGGTAGTGAGTGATGGGTGGTGAGGTGGTTAGTGAGTGATGCGTGGTGGGGTGGTTAGTGAGTGATGGGTGGTTGGGTGGTTTGTGAGTGATGGGTGATGGGGTGGTTAGTGAGTGATGGGTGGTGGGGTGGTTAGTGAGTGATGGGTGGTGGGTTGGTTAGTGAGTGATGGGTGGTGGAGTGGTTAGTGATGGGTGGTGAGGTGGTTAGTGAATGATGGGTTGTGATGCGGTTAGTGATGGGTGGTGGGGTGGTTAGTGATGGGTGGTGAGGTGGTGAGTGGGTGATGGGTGGTGAGGTGGTTAGTGATGGGAGGTGGGGTGGTTTGTGATAGGTGGTGAGGTGGTTAGTGAGTGATGGGTGGTGGGTGGTTAGTGAGTGGTGGTTGGTGGGGTGGTTAGTGAGTGATGGGTGGTGGGGTGGTTAGTGATGGGTGGTGAGGTGGTTAGTGAGTGATGGGTAGTGGGGTGGTTAGTGATGGGTGGTGGGGTGGTTAATGAGTGATGGGTGGTGAGGTGGTTAGTGAGTGATGGGTAGTGGGTGGTTAGTGAGTGATGGATGGTGAGGTGGTTTGTGAGTGATGGATGCTAGGGTGGTTAGTGAGTGATGGGTGGTGAGGTGGTTAGTGAGTGATGGGTGGTGGGGTGGTTAGTGATGGGTGGTGGGGTGATTAGTGATAGTTGGTGGGGTGGTTAGTGAGTGATGGGTGGTGAGGTGGTTAGTGATGGGTGGTGGGGTGGTTAGTGATTAGTGATGGGGTGGTTAGTGAGTGATGGGGGGTGGGGTGGTTAGTGATGGGTGGTGAGGTGGTTAGTGAGTGATGGGTGGTGAGGTGGTTAGTGATGGGTGGTGGGGTGGTTAGTGATGGGTGGTGGGGTGGTTAGTGAGTGATGGGTGGTGAGGTGGTTAGTGATGAGTGGTGGGGTGGTTAGTGAGTGATGGGTGGTGAGGTGGATAGTGAGTGATGGGTGGTGGGTGGGTAGTGAGTGATGGGTGTTGAGGTGGTTAGTCAGTGATGGGCGGCGGGGTGGTTAGTGAGTGATGGGTGGTGGGGTGGTTAGTGAGTGATGGGTGGTGTGGTTAGTGAGTGATGGGTGGTAAGGTGGATAGTGATGACTGGTGGGGTGGTTAGTGAGTGATGGGTGGTGACGTGGATAGTGAGTGATGGGTGATGGGTGGGTAGTGAGCGATGGGTGTTGAGGTGGTTAGTGAGTGATGGGCGGCGGGGTGGTTAGTGAGTGATGGGTGGTGGGGTGGTTTGTGAGTGATGGGTGGTGAGGTGGTTAGTGATGGGTGGTATGGTGGTTAGTGATGGGTGGTGAGGTGGTTAGTGGGAGATGGGTGGTGAGGTGGTTAGTGATGGGTGGTGGGGTGGTCAGTGATGGGTGGTGAGGTGGTTAGTGATTGATGGGTGGTGGGTGGTTAGTGAGTGGTGGTTGGTGGGGTGGTTAGTGAGTTAATGGGTGGTGGGGTAGTTAGTGATGGGTGGTGAGGTGGTTAGCGAGTGATGGGTGGTGGGGTGGTTAGTGATTGGTGGTGGGGTGGTTAGTGAGTGATGGGTGGTGAGGAGGTTAGTGAGTGATGGGTGGTGGGTGGTTAGTGAATGATGGTTGGTGGGATGGTTAGTGAGTGATGGGTGGTGAGGTGGTTAGTGAGTGATGGGTGGTGGGGTGGTTAGTGATGGGTGGTAGGGTGGTTAGTGATGGGTGGTGGGGTGGTTAGTGATGGATCGTGGGGTGGTTAGTGAGTGATGGGTGGTGAGGTGGTTAGTGAGTGATGGGTGGTAGGGTGGTTAGTGAGTGATGGGTGGTGGGGTGGTTAGTGATGGGTGGTGAGGTGGTTAGTGAGCGATGGGTGGTGGGGTGGTTAGTGATGGGTGGTGGGTGGTGGGGTCGTTAGTGAGTGATTGGTGGTGAGGTGGTTAGTGAGTGATGGGTGGTGGGGTGGTTAGAGAGTGATGGGTGGTGGGGTCGTTAGTGATGGGGTGGTGGGGTGGTTATTGAGTGATGGGTGGTGGGGTGGTTAGTGATGGGTGGTGAGGTGGTTAGTGAGTGATGGGTGGTAGGTGGTTAGTGATGGGAGGTGGGGTGGTTAGTGATGGGAGGTGGGGAGGTTAGTGATGAGTGGGTAGAGGTGAAGTGGTTAGTGAGTGATGGGTATTGGGTGGTTAGTGATGGGTGGTGTGGTGGTTAGTGAGGGGTGGTGGGTTGTGGGGTCGTTAGTGAGTGATGGGTGGTGGGGTGGTTAGTGATGGGTGGTGAGGTGGTTAGTGAGTGATGGGTGGTGAGGTGGTTAGTGATGGGTGGTGGGGTGGTTATTGATGGGTCGTGGGGTGGTTAGTGAGTGATGGGTGGTGAGGTGGTTAGTGATGGGTGGTGGGGTGGTTAGTGATGGGTGGTGGGGTGGTAAGTGAGTGATGGGTGGTGGGGTGGTAAGTGAGTGATGGGTGGTGGGGTGGTTAGTGATGGGTGGTGGGGTGGTTAGTGAGTAATGGGTGGTGAGGTGGTTAGTGATGGGTGGTGGGGTGGTTAGTGATGGGTGGTGAGGTGGTTAGTGAGTGATGGGTGGTAGGGTGGTTAGCGAGTGATGGGTGGTGTGGTTTGTGAGCGATAGGTGGTGAGGTGGTTAGTGATGAGTAGGTGGGGTGGTTAGTGAGTGATGGTTGGTGAGGTGGATAGTGAGTGATGGGTGGTGGGTGGGTAGTGAGTGATGGGTGGTGAGGTGGTTAGTGAGTGATGGGTGGCGGGGAGGTTAGTGAGTGATGGGTGGTGGGGTGGTTTGTGAGTGATGGGTGATGGGGTGGTTAGTGAGTGATGGGTGGTGGGTTGGTTAGTGAGTGATGGGTGGTGGGGTGGTTACTGAGTCATGTGTGGTGGAGTGGTTAATGATGGGTGGTGAGGTGGTTAGTGAGTGATGGGTGGTGAGGTGGTTAGTGATGGGTGGTGGGGTAGTTAGTGATGGGTGGTGAGGTGGTGAGTGGGTGATGGGTGGTAAGGTCGATAGTGATGGGTGGTGGGGTGGTTAGTGATGGGTGGTGGGGTGGTTAGGGATGGGTGGTGGGGTGGTTAGTGATAGTTGGTGGGGTGGTTAGTGAGTGATGGGTGGTGAGGTGGTTAGTGATTGGTGGTGGGGTGGTTAGTGATGGGTGATGGGTGGTTAGTGAGTGATGGGGGGTGGGGTGGTTAGTGATAGGTGGTGAGGTGGTTAGTGAGTGATGGGTGGTGAGGTGGTTAGTGATGGGTGGTGGGGTGGTTAGTGATGGGTGGTGGGGTGGTTAGTGAGTGATGGGTGGTTAGGTGGTTCGTGATGGGTGGTGGGGTGGTTAGTGATGGGTGGTGAGGTGATTAGTGAGTGATGGGTGGTAGGGTGGTTAGTGAGTGATGGGTGGTGTGGTTAGTGAGTGATGGGTGGTGAGGTGGTTAGTGATGAGTGGTGGGGTGGTTAGTGAGTGATGGGTGGTGAGGTGGATAGTGAGTGATGGGTGGTGGGTGGGTAGTGAGTGATGGGTGGTGAGGTGGTTAGTGAGTGATGGGTGGCGGGGTGGTTAGTGAGTGATGGGTGGTGAGGTGGATAGTGAGTGATGGGTGGTGGGTGGGTAGTGAGTGATGGGTGGTGAGGTGGTTAGTGAGTGATGGGTGGTGAGGTGGTTAGTGTTGGGTGGTGGGGTGGTTTAATTTGTGATGGGTGCTGAGGTGGTTAGTGAGTGATGGGTGGTGGGGTGGTTAGTGATGGGTGGTGAGGTGGTTAGTGAGTGATGGGTAGTGGGGTGGTTAGTGATGGGTGGTGGGGTGGTTAATGAGTGATGGGTGGTGAGGTGGTTAGTGAGTGATGGGTGGTGGGTGGTTAGTGAGTGATAGTTGGTGGGGAGGTTATTGAGTGATGGGTGGTGGAGTGGTTAGTGATGGGTGGTGAGGTGGTTAGTGAGTGTTGGCTGGTGAGGTGGTTAGTGATGGGTGGTGGGGTGGTTAGTGATGGGTGGTGAGGTGGTTAGTGGGTGATAGGTGGTGAGGTGGTTAGTGATGGGTGATGGGGTGTTTAGTGATGGGTGGTGAGGTGGATAGTGAATGATGGGTGGTGGGTGGTTAGTGAGTAGTGGTTGGTGGGGTGGTTAGTGAGTGATGAATGGTGGGGTGGTTAGTGATGGGTGGTGAGGTGGTTATTGAGTGATAAGTGGTGGGGTGGTTAATGATGGGTGGTGGGGTGGTTAGTGAGTGATGGGTGGTGAGGTGGTTAGTGAGTGATGGGTGGTGGGTGGTTAGTGAGTGATGGTTTGTGGTGTGGTTAGTGAGTGATGGGTGGTGAGGTGGTTAGTGAGTGATGGGTGGTGAGGTGGTTAGTGAGTGATGTGTGGTGGGGTGGTTAGTGAGTGATGGGTGGTGGGGTGGTTAGTGATAGGTAGTGGGGTGGTTAGTGATGGATGGTGGGGTGGTTAGTGAGTGATGGGTGGTGAGGTGGTTAGTGAGTGATGTGTGGTGGGGTGGTTAGTGAGTGATGGGTGGTGGAGTAGTTTAGTGATGGATGGTGAGGTGGTTTGAGAGTGATGGGTGGTGGATGGTTAGTGATGGGTGGTGGGGTGGTTAGTGATGAGTGGTGAGTGGTGAAGTGGTTAGTGAGTGATGGGTGGTAGGTGGTTAGTGATGGGTGGTGTGGTGGTTAGTGAGGGGTGGTGGGTGGTGGGGTCGTTAGTGAGTGATGGGTGGTGGGGTGGTTAGTGATGGGTGGTGAGGTGGTTAGTGAGTGATGGGTGGTGAGGTGGTTAGTGATGGGTGGTGGGGGGAGGTTATTGATGGGTGGTGGGGTGGTTAGTGAGTGATGGGTGGTGAGGTGGTTAGTGGTGGGTGGTGGGGTGGTTAGTGATGGGTGGTGGGGTGGTTAGTGAGTGATGGGTGGTGAGGTGGTTAGTGTTGGGTGGTGGGGTGGTTAGTGATGGGTGGTGGGGTGGTTAGTGAGTGATGGGTGGTGAGGTGGTTAGTGATGGGTGGTGGGGTGGTTAGTGATGGGCGGTGAGGTGGTTAGTTAGTGATGGGTGGTAGGGTGGTTAGTTAGTGATGGGTGGTGTGGTTAGTGAGTGATGGGTGGTGAGGTGGTTAGTGATGAGTGGTGTGTTGGTTAGTGAGTGATGGGTGGTGAGGTGGATAGTGAGTGATGGGTGGTGGATGGGTAGTGAGTGATGGGTGGTGAGGTGGTTAGTGAGTGATGCGTGGTGGGGTGGTTAGTGAGTGATGGGTGGTTGGGTGGTTTGTGAGTGATGGGTGATGGGGTGGTTAGTGAGTGATGGGTGGTGGGGTGGTTAGTGAGTGATGGGTGGTGGGTTGGTTAGTGAGTGATGGGTGGTGGAGTGGGTAGTGATGGGTGGTGAGGTGGTTAGTGAATGATGGGTTGTGATGCGGTTAGTGATGGGTGGTGGGGTGGTTAGTGATGGGTGGTGAGGTGGTGAGTGGGTGATGGGTGGTGAGGTGGTTAGTGATGGGAGGTGGGGTGGTTTGTGATAGGTGGTGAGGTGGTTAGTAAGTGATGGGTGGTGGGTGGTTAGTGAGTGGTGGTTGGTGGGGTGGTTAGTGAGTGATGGGTGGTGGGGTGGTTAGTGATGGGTGGTGAGGTGGTTAGTGAGTGATGGGTAGTGGGGTGGTTAGTGATGGGTGGTGGGGTGGTTAATGAGTGATGGGTGGTGAGGTGGTTAGTGAGTGATGGGTGGTGGGTGGTTAGTGAGTGATGGTTGGTGGGGTGGTTAGTGAGTGATGGGTGGTGAGGTGATTAGAGAGTGATGGGTGGTGGGGTGGTTAGTGATGGGTGGTGGGGTGGTTAGTGATGGGTGGTGGGGTGGTTAGTGATGGATGGTGGGGTGGTTAGTGAGTGGTGGGTGGTGAGGTGGTTTGTGAGTGATAGGTGGTTAGTTGGTTAGTGATAGGTGGTGGGGTGGTTAGTGGTGGGTGGTGGGGTGGCTAGTGATGGGTGGTGGGGTGGTTAGTGAGTGATGGGTGGTGAGGTGGTTAGTGAGTGATGGGTGATGGGGTGGTTAGTGAGTGATGGGTGGTGGGGTGGTTAGTGATGAGTGGTGAGGTGGTTAGTGAGTGATGGGTGGTGGGTAGTTAGTGATGGGTGGTGGGGTGGTTAGTGATGGGTGGTGAGTGGTGGGGTCGTTAGTGAGTGATGGGTGGTGGGTGGTGGGGTCGTTAGTGAGTGATGGGTGGTGAGGTTGTTAGTGATGGGTGGTGGGGTGGTTAATGAGTGATGGGTGGTAGGGTGGTTAGTGAGTGATGGGTGGTGTGGTTAGTGAGTGATGGGTGGTGAGGTGGTTAGTGAGTGATGGGTGGTGAGGTGGTTAGTGAGTGATGTGTGGTGGGGTGGTTAGTGAGTGATAGGTGGTGGGGTGGTTAGTGACAGGTGGTGGGGTGGTTAGTGATGGATGGAGGGGTGGTTAGTGAGTGATGGGTTGTGAGGTGGTTAGTGAGTGATGTGTGGTGGGGTGGTTAGTGAGTGATGGGTGGTGGGGTGGTTTAGTGATAGGTGGTGAGGTGGTTAGAGAGTGATGGGTGGTGGGTGGTTAGTGATGGGTGGTGGGGTGGTTAGTGATGAGTGGTGAGTGGTGAAGTGGTTAGTGAGTGATGGGTGGTGGGTGGTTAGTGATGGGTGGTGTGGTGGTTAGTGAGGGGTGGTGGGTGGTGGGGTCGTTAGTGAGTGATGGGTAGTGGGGAGGTTAGTGATGGGTGGTGAGGTGGTTAGTGAGTGATGGGTGGTGAGGTGGTTAGTGATGGGTGGTGGGGTGGTTAGCGAGTGATGGGTGGTGGGGTGGTTAGTGATTGGTGGTGGGGTGGTTAGTGAGTGATGGGTGGTGAGGAGGTTAGTGAGTGATGGGTGGTGGGTGGTTAGTGAATGATGGTTGGTGGGATGGTTAGTGAGTGATGGGTGGTGAGGTGGTTAGTGAGTGATGGGTGGTGGGGTGGTTAGTGATGGGTGGTAGGGTGGTTAGTGATGGGTGGTGGGGTGGTTAGTGATGGATCGTGGGGTGGTTAGTGAGTGATGGGTGGTGATGTGGTTAGTGAGTGATGGGTGGTAGGGTGGTTAGTGAGTGATGGGTGGTGGGGTGGTTAGTGATGGGTGGTGAGGTGGTTAGTGAGCGATGGGTGGTGGGGTGGTTAGTGATGGGTGGTGGGTGGTGGGGTCGTTAGTGAGTGATTGGTGGTGAGGTGGTTAGTGAGTGATAGGTGGTGGGGTGGTTAGAGAGTGATGGGTGGTGGGGTCGTTAGTGATGGGGTGGTGGGGTGGTTATTGAGTGATGGGTGGTGGGGTGGTTAGTGATGGGTGGTGACGTGGTTAGTGAGTGATGGGTGGTGGGTGGTTAGTGATGGGTGGTGGGGTGGTTAGTGATGAGTGGTGAGAGGTGAAGTGGTTAGTGAGTGATGGGTGGTTGGTGGTTAGTGATGGGTGGTGTGGTGGTTAGTGAGGGGTGGTGGGTTGTGGGGTCGTTAGTGAGTGATGGGTGGTGGGGTGGTTAGTGATGGGTGGTGAGGTGGTTAGTGAGTGATGGGTGGTGAGGTGGTTAGTGATGGGTGGTGGGGTGGTTATTGATGGGTCGTGGGGTGGTTAGTGAGTGATGGGTGGTGAGGTGGTTAGTGATGGGTGGTGGGGTGGTTAGTGATGGGTGGTGGGGTGGTAAGTGAGTGATGGGTGGTGGGGTGGTTAGTGATGGGTGGTGGGGTGGTTAGTGAGTAATGGGTGGTGAGGTAGTTAGTGATGGGTGGTGGGGTGGTTAGTGATGGGTGGTGAGGTGGTTAGTGAGTGATGGGTGGTAGGGTGGTTAGCGAGTGATGGGTGGTGTGGTTAGTGAGCGATAGGTGGTGAGGTGGTTAGTGATGAGTGGTGGGGTGGTTAGTGAGTGATGGTTGGTGAGGTGGATAGTGAGTGATGGGTGGTGGGTGGGTAGTGAGTGATGGGTGGTGAGGTGGTTAGTGAGTGATGGGTGGCGGGGAGGTTAGTGAGTGATGGGTGGTGGGGTGGTTTGTGAGTGATGGGTGATGGGGTGGTTAGTGAGTGATGGGTGGTGGGTTGGTTAGTGAGTGATGGGTGGTGGGGTGGTTACTGAGTCATGTGTGGTGGAGTGGTTAATGATGGGTGGTGAGGTGGTTAGTGAGTGATGGGTTGTGAGGTGGTTAGTGATGGGTGGTGGGGTAGTTAGTGATGGGTGGTGAGGTGGTGAGTGGGTGATGGGTGGTAAGGTCGATAGTGATGGGTGGTGGGGTGGTTAGTGATGGGTGGTGGGGTGGTTAGGGATGGGTGGTGGGGTGGTTAGTGATAGTTGGTGGGGTGGTTAGTGAGTGATGGGTGGTGATGTGGTTAGTGATTGCTGGTGGGGTGGTTAGTGATGGGTGATGGGTGGTTAGTGAGTGATGGGGGGTGGGGTGGTTAGTGATAGGTGGTGAGGTGGTTAGTG
>NW_027189141.1:2519923-2590454 GCF_040958095.1 Procambarus clarkii
TGAGGTGGTTAGTGATGGGTGGTGGGGTGGTTAGTAATGGGTGGTGAGGTGGTTTGTGGGTGATGGGTGGTGAGGTGTTTAGTGATGGGTGATGGGGTGGTTAGTGATGGGTGATGGGGTGGTTAGTGATGGGTGGTGAGGTGGTTAGTGAGTGATGGGTGGTGGGTGGTTACTGAGTGGTGGTATGTGGGGTGGTTAGTGAGTGATGGGTGGTGGAGTGGTTAGTGATGTGTGGTGGGGTGGTTAGTGAGTCATTGGTGTTGGGGTGGTTAGTGATGGGTGGTGAGGTGGTTAGTGAGTGATGGGTGATGGGTGGTTAGTGATGGGTGGTGGGGTGGTTAGTGATGAGTGGTGAGTTGTGAAGTGGTTAGTGAGTGATGGGTTGTTGGTGGTTAGTGATGGGTGGTGTGGTGGTTAGTGAGGGGTGGTGGGTGGTGGGGTCGTTAGTGAGTGATGGGTGGTGGGGTGGTTAGTGATGGGTGGTGAGGTGGTTAGTGAGTGATGGGTGGTGAGGTGGTTAGTGATGGGTGGTGGGTTGGTTATTGATGGGTGGTGGGGTGGTTAGTGAGTGATGGGTGGTGAGGTGGTTTGTGATGGGTGGTGGGGTGGTTAGTGATGGGTGGTGGAGTGGTTAGTGATTGATGGGTGGTGGGGTGGTTTGTGATGGGTGGTGTGGTGGTTAGTAAGTGATGGGTGGTGAGGTGGTTAGTGATGGGTGGTGGGGTGGTTAGTGATGGGTGGTGGAGTGGTTAGTGAGTGATAGGTGGTGAGGTGGTTAGTGATGGGTGGTGGGGTGGTTAGTGATGGGTGGTGAGGTGGTTAGTGAGTGATGGGTGGTAGGGTGGTTAGTGAGTGATGGGTGCTGTGGTTAGTGAGTGATGGGTGGTGAGGTGGTTAGTGATGAGTGGTGGGGTGGTTAGTGAGTGATGGGTGGTGAGGTGGATAGTGAGTGATGGGTGGTGGGTGGGTAGTGAGTGATGGGTGGTGAGGTGGTTAGTGAGTGATGCGTAGCGGGGTGGTTAGTGAGTGATGGGTGGTGGGGTGCTTTGTGAGTGATGGGTGATGGGGTGGTTAGTGAGTGATGGGTGGTGGGGTGGTTAGTGAGTGATAGGTGGTGGAGTGGTTAGTGATGAGTGGTGAGGTGGTTAGTGAGTGATGGGTGGTGAGGTGGTTAGTGATGGGTGGTGGGGTGGTTAATGATGGGTGGTGAGGTGGTGAGTGGGAGATGGGTGGTGAGGTGGTTAGTGATGGGTGGTGGGGTGGTTTGTGATGGGTGCTGAGGTGGTTAGTGAGTGATGGGTGGTGGGTGGTTAGTGAGTGGTGGTTGGTGGGGTGGTTAGCGAGTGATGGGTGGTGGGGTGGTTAGTGATGGGTTGTGAGGTGGTTAGTGAGTGATGGGTGGTGGGGTGGTTAATGATGGGTGGTGGGGTGGTCAGTGAGTGATGGGTGGTGAGGTGATTAGTGAGTGATGGGTGGTGGGTGGTTAGTGAGTGATGGTTGGTGTGGTGGTTAGTGAGTGACGGGTGGTGAGGTGGTTAGTGAGTGATGGGTGGTGAGGTGGATAGTGAGTGATGTGTGGTGGGGTGGTTAGTGAGTGATGGGTGGGGGGGTGGTTAGTGATGGGTGGTGGGGTGGTTAGTGATGGATGGTGGGGTGGTTAGTGATTGATGGGTGGTGGGGTGGTTTGTGATGGGTGGTGTGGTGGTTAGTGAGTCATGGGTGGTGAGGTGGTTACTGAGTGATGTGTGGTGGGGTGGTTAGTGAGTCATGGGTGGTGGGGTGGTTAGTGATGGGTGGTGAGGTGGTTAGTGAGTGATGGGTGGTGGGTGGATAGTGATGGGTGGTGGGGTGGTTAGTGATGAGTGGTGAAGTAGTTAGTGAGTGATGGGTGGTGGGTGGTTAGTGATGGGTGGTGTGGTGGTTAGTGAGGGGTGGTGGGTGGTGGGGTCGTTAGTGAGTGATGGGTGGTGGGGTGGTTAGTGATGGGTGGTGAGGTGGTTAGTGAGTGATGGGTGGTGAGGTGGTTAGTGATGGGTGGTGGGTTGGTTATTGATGGGTGGTGGGGTGGTTAGTGAGTGATGGGTGGTGAGGTGGTTTGTGATGGGTGGTGGGGTGGTTAGTGATGGGTGGTGGGGTGGTTAGTGATTGATGGGTGGTGGGGTGGTTTGTGATGGGTGGTGTGGTGGTTAGTGAGTGATGGGTGGTGAGGTGGTTAGTGATGGGTGGTGGGGTGGTTAGTGATGGGTGGTGGAGTGGTTAGTGAGTGATGGGTGGTGAGGTGGTTAGTGATGGGTGGTGGGGTGGTTTGTGATGGGTGGTGAGGTGGTTAGTGAGTGATGGGTGGTAGGGTGGTTAGTGAGTGATGGGTGCTGTGGTTAGTGAGTGATGGGTGGTGAGGTGGTTAGTGATGAGTGGTGGGGTGGTTAGTGAGTGATGGGTGGTGAGGTCTATAGTGAGTGATGGGTGGTGGGTGGGTAGTGAGTGATGGGTGGTGAGGTGGTTAGTGAGTGATGCGTAGCGGGGTGGTTAGTGAGTGATGGGTGGTGGGGTGGTGTGTGAGTGATGGGTGATGGGGTGGTTAGTGAGTGATGGGTGGTGGGGTGGTTAGTGAGTGATGGGTGGTGGAGTGGTTAGTGATGAGTGGTGAGGTGGTTAGTGAGTGATGGGTGGTGAGGTGGTTAGTGATGGGTGGTGGGGTGGTTAATGATGGGTGGTGAGGTGGTGAGTGGGAGATGGGTGGTGAGGTGGTTAGTGATGGGTGGTGGGGTGGTTTGTGATGGGTGCTGAGGTGGTTAGTGAGTGATGGGTGGTGGGTGGTTAGTGAGTGGTGGTTGGTGGGGTGGTTAGCGAGTGATGGGTGGTGGGGTGGTTAGTGATGGGTGGTGAGGTGGTTAGTGAGCGATGGGTAGTGGGGTGGTTAGTGATGGGTGGTGGGGTGGTTATTGAGTGATGGGTGGTGAGGTGGTTAGTGAGTGATGGCTGGTGGGTGGTTAGGGAGTGATGGTTGGTGGGGTGGTTATTGAGTGATGGGTGGTGGAGTGGTTAGTGATGGGTGGTGAGGTGGTTAGTGAGTGATGGGTGGTGAGCTGGTTAGTGATGGGTGGTGGGGTGGTTAGTGATGGGTGGTGGGGTGTTTAGTGATGGGTGGTGAGGTGGTTAGTGGGTGATGGGTGGTGAGGTGGTTAGTGATGGGTGATGGGGTGGTTAGTGATGGGTCGTGAGGTGGTTAGTGAGTGATGGGTGGTGGGGTGGGGTGGTTAATGATGGGTGGTGGGGTTTTTAGTGAGTGATGGGTGGTGAGGTGGTTAGTGAGTGATGGGTGGTGGGTGGTTAGTGATGGGTGGTGAGGTGGTTAGTGAGTGATGGGTGGTAGGGTGGTTAGTGAGTGATGGGTGCTGTGGTTAGTGAGTGATGGGTGGTGAGGTGGTTAGTGATGAGTGGTGGGGTGGTTAGTGAGTGATGGGTGGTGAGGTGTATAGTGAGTGATGGGTGGTGGGTGGGTAGTGAGTGATGGGTGGTGAGGTGGTTAGTGAGTGATGCGTAGCGGGGTGGTTAGTGAGTGATGGGTGGTGGGGTGGTTTGTGAGTGATGGGTGATGGGGTGGTTAGTGATGGGTGGTGGGGTGGTTAGTGATGGGTCGTGAGGTGGTTAGTGAGTGATGGGTGGTGGGGTGGGGTGGTTAATGATGGGTGGTGGGGTTTTTAGTGAGTGATGGGTGGTGAGGTGGTTAGTGAGTGATGGGTGGTGGGTGGTTAGTGAGTGATGGTTGGTGGTGTGGTTAGTGAGTGATGGGTGGTGAGGTGGTTAGTGAGTGATGGGTGGTGAGGTGGTTAGTGAGTGATGTGTGGTGGGGTGGTTAGTGAGTGATGGGTGGTGGGGTGGTTAGTGATGGGTGGTGGGGTGGTTAGTGAGTGATAGGTGGTGGGGTGGTTAGTGAGTGATGTGTGGTGGGGTGGTTAGTGAGTGATGGGTGGTGGAGTGGTTAGTGATGAGTGGTGAGGTGGTTAGTGAGTGATGGGTGGTGAGGTGGTTAGTGATGGGTGGTGGGGTGGTTAATGATGGGTGGTGAGGTGGTGAGTGGGAGATGGGTGGTGAGGTGGTTAGTGATGGGTGGTGGGGTGGTTTGTGATGGGTGCAGAGGTGGTTAGTGAGTGATGGGTGGTGGGTGGTTAGTGAGTGGTGGTTGGTGGGGTGGTTAGCGAGTGATGGGTGGTGGGGTGGTTAGTGATGGGTTGTGAGGTGGTTAGTGAGTGATGGGTGGTGGGGTGGTTAATGATGGGTGGTGGGGTGGTCAGTGAGTGATGGGTTGTGAGGTGATTAGTGAGTGATGGGTGGTGGGTGGTTAGTGAGTGATCGTTGGTGGGGTGGTTAGTGAGTGACGGGTGGTGAGGTGGTTAGTGAGTGATGGGTGGTGAGGTGGATAGTGAGTGATGTGTGGTGGGGTGGTTAGTGAGTGATGGGTGGTGGGGTGGTTAGTGATGGGTGGTTAGTGATGGATGGTGGGGTGGTTAGTGAGTCATGGGTGGTGAGGTGGTTACTGAGTGATGTGTGGTGGGGTGGTTAGTGAGTCATGGGTGGTGGGGTGGTTAGTGATGGGTGGTGTGGTGGTTAGTGAGTGATGGGTGGTGGGTGGTTAGTGATGGGTGGTGGGGTGGTTAGTGATGAGTGGTGAGTGGTGAAGTGGTTAGTGAGTGACGGGTGGTGGGTGGTTAGTGATGGGTGGTGTGGTGGTTAGTGAGGGGTGGTGGGTGGTGGGGTCGTTAGTGAGTGATGGGTGGTGGGGTGGTTAGTGATGGGTGGTGAGGTGGTTAGTGAGTGATGGGTGGTGAGGTGGTTAGTGATGGGTGGTGGGTTGGTTATTGATGGGTGGTGGGGTGGTTAGTGAGTGATGGGTGGTGAGGTGGTTTGTGATGGGTGGTGGGGTGGTTAGTGATGGGTGGTGGGGTGGTTAGTGATTGATGGGTGGTGGGGTGGTTTGTGATGGGTGGTGTGGTGGTTAGTGAGTGATGGGTGGTGAGGTGGTTAGTGATGGGTGGTGGGGTGGTTAGTGATGGGTGTTGGAGTGGTTAGTGAGTGATGGGTGGTGAGGTGGTTAGTGATGGGTGGTGGCTTGGTTATTGATGGGTGGTGGGGTGGTTAGTGAGTGATGGGTGGTGAGGTGGTTTGTGATGGGTGGTGGGGTGGTTAGTGAAGGGTGGTGGGGTGGTTAGTGATTGATGGGTGGTTGGGTGGTTTGTGATGGGTGGTGTGGTGGTTAGTGAGTGATGGGTGGTGAGGTGGTTAGTGATGGGTGGTGGGGTGGTTAGTGATGGGTGGTGGAGTGGTTAGTGAGTGATGGGTGGTGAGGTGGTTAGTGATGGGTGGTGGGGTGGTTAGTGATGGGTGGTGAGGTGGTTAGTGAGTGATGGGTGGTAGGGTGGTTAGTGAGTGATGGGTGCTGTGGTTAGTGAGTGATGGGTGGTGAGGTGGTTAGTGATGAGTGGTGGGGTGGTTAGTGAGTGATGGGTGGTGAGGTGTATAGTGAGTGATGGGTGGTGGGTGGGTAGTGAGTGATGGGTGGTGAGGTGGTTAGTGAGTGATGCGTAGCAGGGTGGTTAGTGAGTGATGGGTGGTGGGGTGGTTTGTGAGTGATGGGTGATGGGGTGGTTAGTGAGTGATGGGTGGTGGGGTGGTTAGTGAGTGATGGGTGGTGGAGTGGTTAGTGATGAGTGGTGAGGTGGTTAGTGAGTGATGGGTGGTGAGGTGGTTAGTGATGGGTGGTGGGGTGGTTAATGATGGGTGGTGAGGTGGTGAGTGGGAGATGGGTGGTGAGGTGGTTAGTGATGGGTGGTGGGGTGGTTTGTGATGGGTGCTGAGGTGGTTAGTGAGTGATGGGTGGTGGGTGGTTAGTGAGTGGTGGTTGGTGGGGTGGTTAGCGAGTGATGGGTGGTGGGGTGGTTTGTGATGGGTGGTGAGGTGGTTAGTGAGTGATGGGTAGTGGGGTGGTTAGTGATGGGTGGTGGGGTGGTTAATGAGTGATGGGTGGTGAGGTGGCTAGTGAGTGATGGCTGGTGGGTGGTTAGGGAGTGATGGTTGGTGGGGTGGTTATTGAGTGATGGGTGGTGGAGTGGTTAGTGATGGTTGGTGAGGTGGTTAGTGAATGATGGGTGGTGAGGTGGTTAGTGTTGGGTGGTGGGGTGGTTAGTGATGGGTGGTGGGGTGGGGTGGTTAATGATGGGTGGTGGGGTTTTTAGTGAGTGATGGGTGGTGAGGTGGTTAGTGAGTGATGGGTGGTGGGTGGTTAGTGAGTGATGGTTGGTGGTGTGGTTAGTGAGTGATGGGTGGTGAGGTGGTTAGTGAGTGATGGGTGGTGAGGTGGTTAGTGAGTGATGTGTGGTGGGGTGGTTAGTGAGTGATGGGTGGTGGGGTGGTTAGTGATGGGTGGTGGGGTGGTTAGTGATGGATGGTGGGGTGGTTAGTGAGTGATGGGTGGTGAGGTGGTTAGTGAGTGATGTGTGGTGGGGTGGTTAGTGAGCGATGGGTGGTGGGGTGGTTAGTGATGGGTGGTGAAGTGGTTAGTGAGTGATGGGTGGTGGGTGGTTAGTGATGGGTGGTGTGGTGGTTAGTGAGCGGTGGTGGGTGGTGGGGTCGTTAGTGAGTGATGGGTGGTGGGGTGGTTAGTGATGGGTGGTGGGGTGGTTATTGAGTGATGGGTGGTGAGGTGGTTAGTGAGTGATGGCTGGTGGGTGGTTAGGGAGTGATGGTTGGTGGGGTGGTTATTGAGTGATGGGTGGTGGAGTGGTTAGTGATGGGTGGTGAGGTGGTTAGTGAGTGATGGGTGGTGAGGTGGTTAGTGATGGGTGGTGGGGTGGTTAGTGATGGGTGGTGGGGTGGTTAGTGATGGGTGGTGAGGTGGTTAGTGGGTGATGGGTGGTGAGGTGGTTAGTGATGGGTGATGGGGTGGTTAGTGATGGGTCGTGAGGTGGTTAGTGAGTGATGGGTGGTGGGGTGGGGTGGTTAATGATGGGTGGTGGGGTTTTTAGTGAGTGATGGGTGGTGAGGTGGTTAGTGAGTGATGGGTGGTGGGTGGTTAGTGATGGGTGGTGAGGTGGTTAGTGAGTGATGGGTGGAAGGGTGGTTAGTGAGTGATGGGTGCTGTGGTTAGTGAGTGATGGGTGGTGAGGTGGTTAGTGATGAGTGGTGGGGTGGTTAGTGAGTGATGGGTGGTGAGGTGTATAGTGAGTGATGGGTGGTGGGTGGGTAGTGAGTGATGGGTGGTGAGGTGGTTAGTGAGTGATGCGTAGCGGGGTGGTTAGTGAGTGATGGGTGGTGGGGTGGTTTGTGAGTGATGGGTGATGGGGTGGTTAGTGATGGGTGGTGGGGTGGTTAGTGATGGGTCGTGAGGTGGTTAGTGAGTGATGGGTGGTGGGGGTGGGGTGGTTAATGATGGGTGGTGGGGTTTTTAGTGAGTGATGGGTGGTGAGGTGGTTAGTGAGTGATGGGTGGTGGGTGGTTAGTGAGTGATGGTTGGTGGTGTGGTTAGTGAGTGATGGGTGGTGAGGTGGTTAGTGAGTGATGGGTGGTGAGGTGGTTAGTGAGTGATGTGTGGTGGGGTGGTTAGTGAGTGATGGGTGGTGGGGTGGTTAGTGATGGGTGGTGGGGTGGTTAGTGAGTGATGGGTGGTGGGGTGGTTAGTGAGTGATGTGTGGTGGGGTGGTTAGTGAGTGATGGGTGGTGGAGTGGTTAGTGGTGAGTGGTGAGGTGGTTAGTGAGTGATGGGTGGTGAGGTGGTTAGTGATGGGTGGTGGGGTGGTTAATGATGGGTGGTGAGGTGGTGAGTGGGAGATGGGTGGTGATGTGGTTAGTGATGGGTGGTGGGGTGGTTTGTGATGGGTGCAGAGGTGGTTAGTGAGTGATGGGTGGTGGGTGGTTAGTGAGTGGTGGTTGGTGGGGTGGTTAGCGAGTGATGGGTGGTGGGGTGGTTAGTGATGGGTTGTGAGGTGGTTAGTGAGTGATGGGTGGTGGGGTGGTTAATGATGGGTGGTGGGGTGGTCAGTGAGTGATGGGTGGTGAGGTGATTAGTGAGCGATGGGTGGTGGGTGGTTAGTGAGTGATGGTTGGTGGGGTGGTTAGTGAGTGACGGGTGGTGAGGTGGTTAGTGAGTGATGGGTGGTGAGGTGGATAGTGAGTGATGTGTGGTGGGGTGGTTAGTGTGTGATGGGTGGTGGGGTGGTTAGTGATGGGTGGTTAGTGATGGATGGTGGGGTGGTTAGTGAGTCATGGGTGGTGAGGTGGTTACTGAGTGATGTGTGGTGGGGTGGTTAGTGAGTCATGGGTGGTGGGGTGGTTAGTGATGGGTGGTGAGGTGGTTAGTGAGTGATGGGTGGTGGGTGGTTAGTGATGGGTGGTGGGGTGGTTAGTGATGAGTGGTGAGTGGTGAAGTGGTTAGTGAGTGACGGGTGGTGGGTGGTTAGTGATGGGTGGTGTGGTGGTTAGTGAGGGGTGGTGGGTGGTGGGGTCGTTAGTGAGTGATGGGTGGTGGGGTGGTTAGTGATGGGTGGTGAGGTGGTTAGTGAGTGATGGGTGGTGAGGTGGTTAGTGATGGGTGGTGGGTTGGTTATTGATGGGTGGTGGGGTGGTTAGTGAGTGATGGGTGGTGAGGTGGTTTGTGATGGGTGGTGGGGTGGTTAGTGATGGGTGGTGGGGTGGTTAGTGATTGATGGGTGGTGGGGTGGTTTGTGATGGGTGGTGTGGTGGTTAGTGAGTGATGGGTGGTGAGGTGGTTAGTGATGGGTGGTGGGGTGGTTAGTGATGGGTGGTGGAGTGGTTAGTGAGTGATGGGTGGTGAGGTGGTTAGTGATGGGTGGTGGGTTGGTTATTGATGGGTGGTGGGGTGGTTAGTGAGTGATGGGTGGTGAGGTGGTTTGTGATGGGTGGTGGGGTGGTTAGTGATGGGTGGTGGGGTGGTTAGTGATTGATGGGTGGTGGGGTGGTTTGTGATGGGTGGTGTGGTGGTTAGTGAGTGATGGGTGGTGAGGTGGTTAGTGATGGGTGGTGGGGTGGTTAGTGATGGGTGGTGGAGTGGTTAGTGAGTGATGGGTGGTGAGGTGGTTAGTGATGGGTGGTGGGGTGGTTAGTGATGGGTGGTGAGGTGGTTAGTGAGTGATGGGTGGTAGGGTGGTTAGTGAGTGATGGGTGCTGTGGTTAGTGAGTGACGGGTGGTGAGGTGGTTAGTGATGAGTGGTGGGGTGGTTAGTGAGTGATGGGTGGTGAGGTGTATAGTGAGTGATGGGTGGTGGGTGGGTAGTGAGTGATGGGTGGTGAGGTGGTTAGTGAGTGATGCGTAGCAGGGTGGTTAGTGAGTGATGGGTGGTGGGGTGGTTTGTGAGTGATGGGTGATGGGGTGGTTAGTAAGTGATGGGTGGTGGGGTGGTTAGTGAGTGATGGGTGGTGGAGTGGTTAGTGATGAGTGGTGAGGTGGTTAGTGAGTGATGGGTGGTGAGGTGGTTAGTGATGGGTGGTGGGGTGGTTAATGATGGGTGCTGAGGTGGTTAGTGAGTGATGGGTGGTGGGTGGTTAGTGAGTGGTGGTTGGTGGGGTGGTTAGCGAGTGATGGGTGGTGGGGTGGTTAGTGATAGGTGGTGAGGTGGTTAGTGAGTGATGGGTAGTGGGGTGGTTAGTGATGGGTGGTGGGGTGGTTAATGAGTGATGGGTGGTGAGGTGGTTAGTGAGTGATGGCTGGTGGGTGGTTAGGGAGTGATGGTTGGTGGGGTGGTTATTGAGTGATGGGTGGTGAGGTGGTTAGTGAGTGATGGGTGGTGAGGTGGTTAGTGATGGGTGGTGGGGTGGTTAGTGATGGGTGGTGGGGTGGTTAGTGATGGGTGGTGAGGTGGTTAGTGGGTGATGGGTGGTGAGGTGGTTAGTGATGGGTGATGGGGTGGTTAGTGATGGGTCGTGAGGTGGTTTGTGAGTGATGGGTGGTGGGGTGGGGTGGTTAATGATGGGTGGTGTTGTTTTTAGTGAGTGATGGGTGGTGAGGTGGTTAGTGAGTGATGGGTGGTGGGTGGTTAGTGAGTGATGGTTGGTGGTGTGGTTAGTGAGTGATGGGTGGTGAGGTGGTTAGTGAGTGATGGGTGGTGAGGTGGTTAGTGAGTGATGTGTGGTGGGGTGGTTAGTGAGTGATGGGTGGTGGGGTGGTTAGTGATGGGTGGTGGGGTGGTTAGTGATGGATGGTGGGGTGGTTAGTGAGTGATGGGTGGTGAGGTGGTTAGTGAGTGATGTGTGGTGGCGTGGTTAGTGAGCGATGGGTGGTGGGGTGGTTAGTGATGGGTGGTGAAGTGGTTAGTGAGTGATGGGTGGTGGGTGGTTAGTGATGGGTGGTGTGGTGGTTAGTGAGCGGTGGTGGGTGGTGGGGTCGTTAGTGAGTGATGGGTGGTGGGGTGGTTAGTGATGGGTTGTGAGGTGGTTAGTGAGTGATGGGTGGTGAGGTGTTTAGTGAAGGGTGGTGGGGTGGTTATTGATTTGTGGTGGGGTGGTTAGTGAGTGATGGGTGGTGAGGTGGTTAGTGGTGGGTGCTGGGGTGGTTAGTGAGTGATGGGTGGTGGGGTGGTTTGTGATGGGTGGTGTGGTGGTTAGTGAGTGATGGGTGGTGAGGTGGTTAGTGATGGGTAGTGGGGTGGTTAGTGATGGGTGGTGGGATGGTTAGTGAGTGATGGGTTGTGAGGTGGTTAGTGATGGGTGGTGGGGTGGTTAGTGATGGGGGGTGAGGTGGTTAGTGAGTGATGGGAGGTAGGGTGGTTAGTGAGTGATGGGTGGTGTTGTTAGTGAGTGATGGGTGGTGAGGTGGTTAGTGATGAGTGGTGGGGTGGTTAGTGAATGATGGGTGGTGAGGTGGATTGTGAGTGATGGGTGGTGGGTGGGTAGTGAGTGATGGGTGGTGGGGTGGGTAGTGAGTGATGGGTGGTGGGGTGGTTTGTTAGTGATGGGTGATGGGGTGGTTGGTGAGTGATGGGTGGTGGGGTGGTTAGTGAGTGATGGGTGGTGGGGTGGTTAGTGAGTGATGGGTGGTGGAGTGGTTATTGATGGGTGGTGAGGTGGTTAGTGAATGATGGGTGGTGAGGTGGTTAGTGATGGGTGGTGGGGTGGTTAGTGATGGGTGGTGAGGTGGTTAGTGATGGGTGGTGGGGGGGTTTGTGATGGGTGGTGAGGTGGTTAGTGAGTGATGGGTGGTGGGTGGTTAGTGAGTGGTGGTTGGTGGGGTGGTTAATGAGTGATGGGTGGTGGGGTGGTTAGTGATGGGTGGTGAGGTGGTTAGTGAGTGATGGGTGGTGAGGTGGTTAGTGATGGGTGGTGGGGTGGTGGGGTGGTTAGTGATGGGTGGTGAGGTGGTTAGTGGGTGATGGGTGGTGAGGTGGTTAGTGAGTGATGGGTGGTGGGGTGGGGTGGTTAATGATGGGTGGTGGGGTTTTTAGTGAGTGATGGGTGGTGAGGTGGTTAGTGAGTGATGGGTGGTGGGTGGTTAGTGAGTGATGGTTGGTGGTGTGGTTAGTGAGTGATGGGTGGTGAGGTGGTTAGTGAGTGATGGGTGGTGAGTGGTGAGGTGGTTAGTGAGTGATGTGTGGTGGGGTGGTTAGTGAGTGATGGGTGGTGGGGTGGTTAGTGATGGGTGGTGGGGTGGTTAGTGATGGATGGTGGGGTGGTTAGTGAGTGATGGGTGGTGAGGTGGTTAGTGAGTGATGTGTGGTGGGGTGGTTAGTGAGTGATGGGTGGTGGGGTGGTTAGTGATGGGTGGTGAAGTGGTTAGTGAGTGATGGGTGGTGGGTGGTTAGTGATGGGTGGTGTGGTGGTTAGTGAGGGGTGGTGGGTGGTGGGGTCGTTAGTGAGTGATGGGTGGTGGGGTGGTTAGTGATGGGTTGTGAGGTGGTTAGTGAGTGATGGGTGGTGAGGTGGTTAGTGATGGGTGGTGGGGTGGTTATTGATGGGTGGTGGGGTGGGCAGTGAGTGATGGGTGATGAGGTGGTTAGTGGTGGGTGGAGGGGTGGTTAGTGAGTGATGGGTGGTGGGGTGGTTTGTGATGGGTGGTGTGGTGGTTAGTGAGTGATGGGTGGTGAGGTGGTTAGTGATGGGTAGTGGGGTGGTTAGTGATGGGTGGTGGGATGGTTAGTGAGTGATGGGTTGTGAGGTGGTTAGTGATGGGTGGTGGGGTGGTTAGTGATATGGGGTGAGTTGGTTAGTGAGTGGTGGGTGGTGTTGTTAGTGAGTGATGGGTGGTGTTGTTAGTGAGTGATGGGTGGTGAGGTGGTTAGTGATGAGTGGTGGGGTGGTTAGTGAATGATGGGTGGTGAGGTGGATAGTGAGTGATGGGTGGTGGGTGGGTAGTGAGTGATGGGTGGTGGGGTGGGTAGTGAGTGATGGGTGGTGGGGTGGTTTGTGAGTGATGGGTGATGGGGTGGTTGGTGAGTGATGGGTGGTGGGGTGGTTAGTGAGTGACGGGTGGAGGGGTGGTTAGTGATTGATGGGTGGTGGAGTGGTTATTGATGGGTGGTGAGGTGGTTAGTGAATGATGGGTGGTGAGGTGGTTAGTGATGGGTGGTGGGGTGGTTAGTGATGGGTGGTGAGGTGGTGAGTGGGTGATGGGTGGTGAGGTGGTTAGTGATGGGTGGTGGGGTGGTTTGTGATGGGTGGTGAGGTGGTTAGTGAGTGATGGGTGGTGGGTGGTTAGTGAGTGGTGGTTGGTGGGGTGGTTAATGAGTGATGGGTGGTGGGGTGGTTAGTGATGGGTGGTGAGGTGGTTAGTGAGTGATGGGTGGTGAGGTGGTTAGTGATGGGTGGTGGGGTGGTTAGTGATGGGTGGTGAGGTGGTTAGTGGGTGATGGGTGGTGAGGAGGTTAGTGATGGGTGATGGGGTGGTTAGTGATGGGTGGTGAGGTGGTTAGTGAGTGATGGGTGGTGGGGTGGGGTGGTTAATGATGGGTTGTGGGGTTTTTAGTGAGTGATGGGTGGTGAGGTGGTTAGTGAGTGATGGGTGGTGGGTGGTTAGTGAGTGATGGTTGGTGGTGTGGTTAGTGAGTGATGGGTGGTGAGGTGGTTAGTGAGTGATGGGTGGTGAGGTGGTTAGTGAGTGATGTGTGGTGGGGTGGTTAGTGAGTGATGGGTGATGGGGTGGTTAGTGATGGGTGGTGGGGTGGTTAGTGATGGATGGTAGGGTGGTTAGTGAGTGATGTGTGATGGGGTGGTTAGTGAGTGATGGGTGGTGGGGTGGTTAGTGATGGGTGGTGAAGTGGTTAGTGAGTGATGGGTGGTGGGTGGTTAGTGATGGGTGGTGTGGTGGTTAGTGAGGGGTGGTGGGTGGTGGGGTCGTTAGTGAGTGATGGGTGGTGGGGTGGTTAGTGATGGGTTGTGAGGTGGTTAGTGAGTGATGGGTGGTGAGGTGGTTAGTGATGGGTGGTGGGGTGGTTATTGATGGGTGGTGGGGTGGTTAGTGAGTGATGGGTGGTGAGGTGGTTAGTGGTGGGTGGTGGGGTGGTTAGTGAGAGATGGGTGGTGGGGTGGTTTGTGATGGGTGGTGTGGTGGTTAGTGAGTGATGGGTGGTGAGGTGGTTAGTGATGGGTAGTGGGGTGGTTAGTGATAGGTGGTGGGATGGTTAGTGAGTGATGGGTTGTGAGGTGGTTAGTGATGGGTGGTGGGGTGGTTAGTGATGGGGGGTGAGGTGGTTAGTGAGTGATGGGTGGTAGGGTGGTTAGTGAGTGATGGGTGGTGTTGTTAGTGAGTGATGGGTGGTGAGGTGGTTAGTGATGAGTGGTGGGGTGGTTAGTGAATGATGGGTGGTGAGGTGGATAGTGAGTGATGGGTGGTGGGTGGGTAGTGAGTGATGGGTGGTGGGGTGGGTAGTGAGTGATGGGTGGTGGGGTGGTTTGTGAGTGATGGGTGATGGGGTGGTTGATGAGTGATGGGTGGTGGGGTGGTTAGTGAGTGATGGGTGGTGGGGTGGTTAGTGAGTTATGGATGGTGGAGTGGTTATTGATGGGTGGTGAGGTGGTTAGTGAATGATGGGTGGTGAGGTGGTTAGTGATGGGTGGTGGGGTGGTTAGTGATGGGTGGTGAGGTGGTGAGTGGGTGATGGGTGGTGAGGTGGTTAGTGATGGGTGGTGGGGTGGTTTGTGATGGGTGGTGAGGTGGTTAGTGAGTGATGGGTGGTGGGTGGTTAGTGAGTGGTGGTTGGTGGGGTGGTTAATGAGTAATGGGTGGTGGGGTGGTTAGTGATGGGTGGTGAGGTGGTTAGTGAGTGATGGGTGGTGAGGTGGTTAGTGATGGGTGGTGGGGTGGTTAGTGATGGGTGATGAGGTGGTTAGTGGGTGATGGGTGGTGAGGTGGTTAGTGATGGGTGATGGGGTGGTTAGTGATGGGTCGTGAGGTGGTTAGTGAGTGATGGGTGGTGGGGTGGGGTGGTTAATGATGGGTGGTGGGGTTTTTAGTGAGTGATGGGTGGTGAGGTGGTTAGTGAGTGATGGGTGGTGGGTGGTTAGTGAGTGATAGTTGGTGGTGTGGTTAGTGAGTGATGGGTGGTGAGGTGGTTAGTGAGTGATGGGTGGTGAGGTGGTTAGTGAGTGATGTGTGGTGGGGTGGTTAGTGAGTGATGGGTGGTGGGGTGGTTAGTGATGGGTGGTGGGGTGGTTAGTGATGGATGGTGGGGTGGTTAGTGAGTGATGGGTGGTGAGGTGGTTAGTGAGTGATGTGTGGTGGGGTGGTTAGTGAGTGATGGGTGGTGGGGTGGTTAGTGATGGGTGGTGAAGTGGTTAGTGAGTGATGGGTGGTGGGTGGTTAGTGATGGGTGGTGTGGTGGTTAGTGAGGGGTGGTGGGTGGTGGGGTCGTTAGTGAGTGATGGGTGGTGGGGTGGTTAGTGATGGGTTGTGAGGTGGTTAGTGAGTGATGGGTGGTGAGGTGGTTAGTGATGGGTGGTGGGGTGGTTATTGACGGGTGGTGGGGTGGTTAGTGAGTGATGGGTGGTGAGGTGGTTAGTGGTGGGTGGTGGGGTGGTTAGTGAGTGATGGGTGGTGGGGTGGTTTGTGATGGGTGGTGTGGTGGTTAGTGATGGGTGGTGTGGTGGTTAGTGAGTGATGGGTGGTGAGGTGGTTAGTGATGGGTAGTGGGGTGGTTAGTGATAGGTGGTGGGATGGTTAGTGAGTGATGGGTTGTGAGGTGGTTAGTGATGGGTGGTGGGGTGGTTAGTGATGGGGGGTGAGGTGGTTAGTGAGTGATGGGTGGTAGGGTGGTTAGTGAGTGATGGGTGGTGTGGTTAGTGAGTGATGGGTGGTGAGGTGGTTAGTGATGAGTGGTGGGGTGGTTAGTGAATGATGGGTGGTGAGGTGGATAGTGAGTGATGGGTGGTGGGTGGGTAGTGAGTGATGGGTGGTGGGGTGGGTAGTGAGTGATGGGTGGTGGGGTGGTTTGTGAGTGATGGGTGATGGGGTGGTTGGTGAGTGATGGGTGGTGGGGTGGTTAGTGAGTGATGGGTGGTGGGGTGGTTAGTGAGTGATGGGTGGTGGAGTGGTTATTGATGGGTGGTGAGGTGGTTAGTGAATGATGGGTGGTGAGGTGGTTAGTGATGGGTGGTGAGGTGGTGAGTGGGTGATGGGTGGTGAGGTGGTTAGTGATGGGTGGTGGGGTATTTTGTGATGGGTGGTGAATTGGTTAGTGAGTGGTGGTTGGTGGGGTGGTTAATGAGTGATGGGTGGTGGGGTGGTTAGTGATGGGTGGTGAGGTGGTTAGTGAGTGATGGGTAGTGGGGTGGTTAGTGATGGGTGGTGGGGTGGTTAATGAGTGATGGGTGGTGAGGTGGTTAGTGAGTGATGGGTGGTGGGTGGTTAGTGAGTGATGGTTGGTGGGGTGGTTAGTGAGTGATGGGTGGTGAGATGGTTAGAGATTGATGGGTGGTGGGGTGGTTAGTGATGGGTGGTGGGGTGGTTAGTGATGGGTGGTGGGGTGGTTAGTGATGGATGGTGGGGTGGTTAGTGTGTGATGGGTGGTGAGGTGGTTAGTGAGTGATAGGTGGTGAGGTGGTTAGTGATAGGTGGTGGGGTAGTTAGTGGTGGGTGGTGGGGTGGCTAGTAATGGGTGGTGGGGTGGTTAGTGAGTGATGGGTGGTGAGGTGGTTAGTGAGTGATGGGTGATAGGGTGGCTAGTGAGTGATGGGTGGTGGGGTGGTTAGTGATGGGTGCTGAGGTGGTTAGAGAGTGATGGGTGGTGAGTGGTTAGTGATGGGTGGTTGGGGGTAGGTTAGTGATGGGTGGTGAGTGGTGGGGTCGTTAGTGAGTGATGGGTGGTGGGTGGTGTTACGTACTCCTAGCAGAATACGTATATAAATTTGAAATAGCATTTTTGTTTCCATTATATCATTGCCTGTATATGTACACACATTGTGTTTTGTAAATTGTCGTATGGTGTGGCAGCGTCAGTGGACAGGAGCGCGGTTGCCTTTGCACACGTCTATTACCTGATTGATACGGGAAAGCTGGACCTGTTCAGTTGAGAGTTCCAGATGTCACTTTTATTTAGTTAGGTAATTGTTTATATACTGTAATTAAACAGGTGGCATTATACTTATATATTTTGTAAGTAACTATTATCTGTAATTTGCATTCTTGTGTGTTTTGAGAACAAGTGGTTGTTCAATTAGTTTTAAATATTAAAAAGTCCTTAGTTTCCATCCCTCATCCTGGGATGAGGCAGACGGGAGGTGAGAATGTGGGTGGCGACAGAGCGAGAGTTCAGTAGCTTCGGGGAACCAGGAGGAGTAACATGTGGGAGATAAGTCTGTTATTTCTTGTTGTGCCATATTTACTATCATATTTTACGTGAAATGACAATACTTTCATTTATTGTATAAGTTAACTTAACCATCTGTGTTTTTATATTATACTGTCTTGAATATATATCTATATAATAGTTTGTATCTATTCTTCAGTCCTAAAGGAAGAGTTTTATTTATGTGCTCATTACTTATCAAGGGGTTATACTGGTGACGCGCTTTAGAGAGCAGCAGTGGTATCCCTAGACGTAATTAAAGTTTGGCTGCTGTAGGGTCACGAGCCGTAACGAACGATAGGTAACAAAGAGTTATGGGGGCCTGTGCCGGGAAATATTGTTCCCACTTAACCTTAATTATGCTAATCTAACCTTGCCTTCCTAGGTACCATTGTGTCAAGTGTCTGTGTGTTTCTTAAGAACTATTCCATGTGCCAAGCAAGCCTTCCTGTGTGTCAAGTAACAACGTTTCACGATTTTGAGGTAAGTCATCCTATATATTTTGTTTGTGCAGTGAGGCCAAGCGAATTTTCAGTGTGGTGACAATTTTACAGTGAAGAGTAGTGCAGTGCCATTGTTTTTAATTATTGTTGTGAATCAAGTGCCAAGTGTTAGTAACGATGGAGGAGAAAGTTGCAGCGTTGGTGGCTCACCCAGACTTTGAAAGGATTCAGAGCCTTAAAAAGACTGAGTTAATACAAATGGCAAATCAGTTGGATTTGACAGCCAACAATAGAATGGTTAAAGCCCAAATATTGAAAGTCATTGTGACGCATTTTGTTGAGAATGGAGAGTTAGATGAAGAAATTCTAGAAGAGTTAAGAGAGGAGTCGAGTGACCAGATGACGTTAAAGCGTCTTGAGTTAGAAGCGCAAATAGCCAATGCTAAGCTTGAAGCTCAAAAAGAACAGAGAATATTAGAGGCTGAAGCTCGTCAGCAACAGCAAATATTAGAGGCTGAAGCTCAGCAGAGGGAGCTTGAGACTAGACGTTTAGAAATTGAGGCACAGTTGCAAATAGAAGCCACAAAAAAGCAACAAGCCGAGGAACAAACTAGGTAATTAGAGATTCAACAACAAATGGCTGACACTAACTTCAGGCTTGAAACACAGCGTATGGCAGCTGGGCATGGAAATACTAGTAATGTTTCAATAAATAGTGATAATAATCCCATCAGGACGCATAAGTATATAGAGTTGCCCAAGTTCAATGAGGAGGATCCTGAGGTTTTCTTTGCACATTTTTATAAAATTGCCATCAGTATGAACTGGCCAAGGGATCAGTGGGTAGCCATTATGCAGTCTCAATTTAAGGGGCGTAGTCAGGAGGTTTTTACATCCCTACCTGACGCTCATAGTTTTGATTATGAATTTGTAAAGAAAAGCATCTTAAATGCTTACCAGTTAAATCCAGAGGCACACAGGCAAAAGTTTAGGAACCTAAGGAGGATAAGCGATCAGACAACAGCAGATTTTACTCGTCAGAAGACGAAATTTTGCAACAGATGGTTAAAGTCACTTTCAGTCACTGACTTTGATGCTTTAAAGAATCTTCTTATAATGGAAGAAGTATTGTCATGTCTCCCAGACCAGTTGTCTACTTTTATGGCAGAACAAAAGAATGTAACAGACATTTATGAGCTGTCAAAGCTCGCGGATGAGCATGAGTTGTTGACTAAGGCCCAGTTTACGGCCACTTCACCTAAGTCTAGTCGTAGAGTAAATTATAATGCTCACCGAACTCCTTATCAGAATCCATCCCGTCCTAGTACTCCAGTTACTCCCATGAGCTCTCCTCTTACAAAACCTAATCCTGCTACTTCCTTGTCAGGAATGTCAAATAATAATAAGGTTATTTCTAAACCTACAGTTGGTTCTACCAGTGTGTCCACTGTAAGGTCCTGTTCCCATTGTAAGAGAAAAGGCCATGGAATTAATTCCTGTTTTATATTGCACCCTGAGTTACGACCAACTGGTCTCATTTATTGTAGAGGTGTGCAAAATAAACTTACTAATAAACATGTAACTGTAAACCCCAATTGGGTGAAACAGTATTCACCATATATGTCTTCAGGTGAAGTTTTGTGTATTAATGGGAAGTGGAAGCCAGTGGTTATTCTTCGTGATACAGGTGCTTCCCAAACCATAATTTCATCCAGTATTCTTTCTGATGTTGAAAAGAGAGATACTGGAAAGTTTGTTGTTCTTCAGAGTGTTGCAGGATGTAAAACTGTACCTCTAATAGACATTAATTTCAGATCCACCATTACACCAAGTTTATGCACTGTGGGTGTTAGTACACAGTTACCCATCCCAGGTGTGGATGTTATATTGGGTAATGATGTGGCCATAAATCATGTTGTGGGTGAGATTGATCCCCGTTTGTATAAACAGCCAGTTGCAGACCATGTTTATTCTGCCTGTGCTGAAGTTAGTTCTATGAATGAACCTGTTGTAGAAGATGGTTTTGTCCATTCTACCTGTGCTGATGTCAGTACTAATATAAATCCAGTTGTCAGTTCTGATGTTGTTACTCAAGCATTTGTTCCAGTAACCAGTACCCCTTCAGTGGAGAAGTGGGATGTGGTTGTTCCAGATTCCTGTGTGGCTGATTTAGTTGTTGAGAGTAAGCCTGATACTATGACTGCTTTATTCCAATAAATTGGGAAAGGATGTCCATGTACCATTGTCTTGCCCGCTCACTACGAACGTTGTGCCAGGAGTTGAGAGAAACTTAAAAGCCACGACTCTGTATTCCAGCCAAGTGAATGGTTTAGGACAAGATGTTGGGTTGGCAGAAGTATTCCCGCTCACTCCAAGTTTAGAATCAGTTGTCGAGAGTAAGTCCGTTGTAGAGGCCCCGCCTCACCCTAGTCAAGGTGATATAATAGGAGAGGAGGTCAAACTACCTGTTACTTGCCCGCTCGCTTCAGATTCCCTTCATTTAAGTGCTTTGAGTAGAACTGACCCTAAGATTTCAGAGAGAAGCAAGGAGACAGTCTGTACTGTAGATCCAGTTTTGGAGAGTGTGGGAAAGCAGCCAGAGGATCAGCTTCTGTTGAGTAGATGGAGACCCATTGAGCCTCCCTCTTCAGTTGTCTGTGAGGATGTGACCCAGCTTGGTAGTGATATTATTGATTGTGAGCAGACAGTACTCCAAGCAGCTCCAGAAGTCATGGGAGGAAATTTTGGTAAAATCATTAAAAGTGGTAAAGTATCATTTGGATCTAAGTTGCGGAGTTGTGATTCTTATTCTATGTGGAGTGAGTATTTCTCATTGTGTACATTGAGTCAGAGTGTGTTTAGGATGTTGAAATCTACTTTTATTCTGCAGGAGCCATTTTCTTGTGAAGTAATGGACTGTGGGACATCTTTGTCAAGCCTTGTGGTTGAGCAGAGAGAGTTTACTCAAGTAGGTTGTGCACCCAGCAGTTCTGAGGAAGTGGTGAGTTATGCTAGAGCAGTGTCTCTATATTCAGATCCAGGTAATTTTGATGCACGAGTGATAAAAGTGTATGTTCCACTCAAGTGTGGTGCTGACTTTCAGAGTCATATTGGAGTTGATTTTCAGAATCATATTGTGGGTGAAGGATTAAAACATACTGGGGAGCAGATGTTTGAGGCTCCAGGTGTGTATTTCAAGTTGGGGGATAAGGTTATCCTACCTAGAGTTAATCAGTGTGAAAGGTTACAGATTATCCTTGGGCGTTTCTCAGGTAATCTGCTGTGCATCTTCAAGATGTTAAGACCCTTAAACCTCTTGGTTGATTGGTTGTCATCAGACGTAAATCACTTGGGAAGTGATGGTGAGGGTTGTCAAGTTTTCGGTATGTTTTACTTGGTCTTTTGGAAGACTAGACGGTTGATGAAAGTGTGTGTTGTGTTCAAGTTCACCATCAGGGGGTGTGAACTTGTTTTCGGAGTTATGATTGAGATATGGTGCCTAGGCATATGCCTGTTTTCTTTCACTGATCGTTATGACAGAGTTATGAGGCAATTGATTTCTGTGTTCCTTATGGATCATCTGAGTCAGTTCGATCAGGTAGTCTTTGCACTTATCTTGGGTTGTATTTCTTGGGTTGAAGGTCAAAGGTTTGCTAAGTCGGTGTCTTGTGTTTTGGAAGGTTCTATGAAGGGGAAAATCTTATGCATAATTGTGAGGTTTAATGCTAATTTCTCTAATTTTAGTATCCATTGGGCGAGAGTATGTGTTCCACAGAGGATCAAGAGTGATGAAGAGCAGATGTCTGTGTCAGAGCATACCCAGGAGAAGTCCCAAATCTACTCAACATCCAGTCAGCTTCAATTAAGCAGTTCAGCTCCAGAAAAAGGGAGTAATGGAAAATGGAGCCTGTCTTGGAAAAATTCACCATGTGGAAAAGGAATCACATGGAAAAATGAAACTGATCTTGGAGAAATAGTAGAAACATATGAAAAGCTAAATTGCCATGATAACTGTGTGAAAGCAGCTACCTTTATTGACAATTCTATTCATGCTACTAATGATACTGTTGTAGATAGGAGTGTGAAATATGATCTGAAACAAAGTGAAATAAATGAGATAGTACCTTGGAGAGATAAATTTGCATACTCCAGTGACACATATGTAGAACATAGTCATAAGACTGAAATTTCTGAGTTTCCTGTAAGACTATATTTGGAGTGTTTTCATTTTTGTCCAGAAATGTGTTCTTATTACTTTTACATGTTTGGTGTAATTAATACCATAAATCTCAAGTGTCATACATTTTACTTTGAAAAAATGCCATTGATCTTCAATCTATTGCATTTTTTTTTTTGGAGGTGGAAGTTTTACGTACTCCTAGCAGAATACGTAAATAAATTTGAAATAGCATTTTTGTTTCCATTATATCATTGCCTGTATATGTACACTATGTACACACATTGTGTTTTGTAAATTGTCGTATGGTGTGGCAGCGTCAGTAGACAGGAGCGCGGTTGCCTTTGCAGACGTCTATTACCTGATTGATACGGGAAAGCTGGACCTGTTCAGTTGAGAGTTCCAGATGTCACCTTTATTTAGTTAGGTAATTGTTTATATACTGTAATTAAACAGGTGGCATTATACTTATATATTTTGTAAGTAACTATTATCTGTAATTTGCATTCTTGTGTGTTTTGAGAACAAGTGGTTGTTCAATTAGTTTTAAATATTAAAAAGTCCTTAGTTTCCATCCCTCATCCTGGGATGAGGCAGACGGGAGGTGAGAATGTGGGTGGCGACAGAGCGAGAGTTCAGTAGCTTCGGGGAACCAGGAGGAGTAACATGTGGGAGATAAGTCTGTTATTTCTTGTTGTGCCATATTTACTATCATATTTTACGTGAAATGACAATACTTTCATTTATTGTATAAGTTAACTTAACCATCTGTGTTTTTATATTATACTGTCTTGACACCAAGGTACAAGGTACACCAAGGTACAACCAGCTGTAGCACAGAGCTCTGTGGCAGCGGCGCCTGAGCAGGGCGCGGAGTCGGGGATGCCTGAGCAGGGCACGGAGTCGGGGATGCCTGAGCAGGGCGCGGAGTCGGGGATGCCTGAGCAGGGCACGGAGTCGGGGATGCCTGAGCAGGGCGCGGAGTCGGGGATGCCTGAGCAGGGCGCGGAGTCGGGGATGCCTGAGCAGGGCACGGAGTCGGGGACCCCTGAGCAGTGCGCGGTGTCGCAGGCACCGGAGCAGAGCGCGGTGTCACAGGCACCGGAGCAGAGCACAGTGTCGGGGGCGCCGCAGCAGAGTGCGGTCCCTGGCAGAGGGAAACAAACAAAACAAGGCCCCAAAATCTGTTGGTATTACAGATGGGCTACCTGTAAGCATGGGGAATCGGGAAGAATAAATGGAACACGTACACACAATCACCCTAGAAAGTGCAGAAACCTCCTCAATACAGGTAAATGTACCAAAAGCTGTGAATTCTTTCACCCAGAAATTTGCAAGAACTCTTTGGACAGGAAAGAGTGCTTCAATGCTGAATGCCCAGCTTTTCATATAAGAGGTACCAGGCGAATAAAACCGACAGATTACCACTATGAAAACAGCCACTACTCCATCAACCGGGATAATTTTTTAGCAAGAGGAGGAGGAGAAGAATGGCTAAAAATGACCAGACTCTACCACCAACTCGGTCAAATGCTAGAGAGGACGCAAACACAGTGGCCTCCTTACCAGAGCCTCAGATATTAACACCAATTAAAGCATCCAGCACTTCCACTAACACGATAACATCATTTATATTTGCCAACATCCAGGGTATAAAAACACGCAAATCCAACAAAGTTCATTTTATAGATGGTCTCCTTCATGAGGCAAATGCAGTGTTTGCAGCCCTAACGGAAACTCACACAAAGGACTACCTTGATGGTGAAATATGGATCCCAGAATACAATCTCTTCAGATGTGATAGGAAACACCGGCTTCAGGGTGGGGTCAGCCTCTACATCAAAGACACACTCATCTGTACTGAGCTGCTAAACACCTCAAATGATATGGTGGAAGTGCTGATAGTCAAAATAGAGATCCTAAATGTAGTTGTTGTCCTTGTATATAAGTCACCGGAGGCAAACCCTCAGCAGTTTAAAGACCAACTAATGAAAATAGAGCACTGCTTGGAAAACCTCACAAATCCAGCTCCGAACATCATCCTGCTTGGGGACTTCAACCTACGGCACCTGAAATGGAAGCACCTGGCTAATACAGTAATATCAGAAAGAATACCAGGAAGTAGCCTAAATGAGCAGGCACATGCAAATGACCTGCTACGGATGTGCGATAGGTTTGCCTTAAACCAGCAAATAGTAGAACCAACTAGGAAGGAGAACACGCTGGACCTCATTTTCACTAATAATGATGAGTTGATCGGGAACATAATGATTACAAATACCTGTTACTCAGATCACAACTTAATTGAGGTACTGACAACCATGGGGAATGGACCTCCAAAACCAGTCCAGATTCCCGGTGGAGGAGATTTCAGCAAATTCAACTTCAATAATAAACGGATAAACTGGGAGCAAATAAACCAGGACTTCACAGAAATAAACTGGGAAGAACAGCTAGGAAATGCAAACCTGAACCAGTGCCTGGAAAAAATAAGCTCAGTAGCACTAGAAATATGTTCAAACCGCATACCCCTAAGAAAAAAGAGAAAGAGATGCAGATTGGAACGGGAACGTCGTTCCTTATATAGGCGAAGAAAACGAATCGCGGAACAACTTGAGAGTCGCACCCTATCTCAAGAACGGCGAAGAAGGTTAGGTAGAGAAATAGAAACAATTGAACTCAAGCTACAAGAATTATACAAAACCCAGGAGAGGCAAAGAGAGCAAAAGGCCATCAGTGAAATAGAGAGAAATCCGAAATATTTTTTCTCCTATGCAAAATCAAGATCAAAAACCACATCTAGTATCGGGCCCCTGCGAAAGGGAGATGGAACTTTCACAGATGACAACAAAGAAATGAGCGAGTTACTGAGGAAGCAGTACGACTCTGTTTTCAGTGAGCCATTAAATGCACTAAAGATTGATAACCCAAATGAATTTTTCATGGATATGATACCAACATCAAAACACATATCAGACGTCGCCCTATCCCCACTAGATTTTGAAGAAGCCATAAACAGTATGCCTATGCACTCTGCACCAGGCCCGGATTCTTGGAACTCCATATTCATCAAGAACTGTAAAAAACCACTATCGCAGGCCCTTCACATTCTGTGGAGACAAAGCCTAGATACTGGCGTTATCCCTGACATACTAAAAACAGCAGAGATAGCACCACTCCATAAAGGAGGAAATAAGGCAGAGGCAAAAAATTACAGACCGATAGCACTAACATCGCACATCATAAAAATTTTTGAGAGAGTGCTAAGAAGTAAGATCACAAAATACATGGAATCACAGCATCTCCATAACCCCGGACAACATGGTTTCAGAACAGGGCGCTCTTGCCTGTCGCAGTTGCTGGACCACTATGATATGGCATTAGATGCTATGGAAGACAAACAAAATGCTGATGTAATTTACACAGATTTCGCAAAAGCTTTTGATAAATGTGACCATGGTGTTATTGCACATAAAATGCGTTCAAAAGGAATTACCGGGAAAATAGGCAGATGGATCTACAATTTCCTGACTGACAGAACCCAATGTGTAATAGTCAACAAAATAAAATCCAGCCCATCAACCGTGAAGAGCTCAGTCCCCCAGGGTACTGTGCTTGCTCCAGTACTTTTTCTCATCCTCATATCGGACATAGACCAGAACACAACCTATAGCACTGTATCATCCTTTGCAGATGACACTAGGATTTTCATGAGAGTTGGCAACATAGAGGACACGGCAAACCTCCAATCAGATGTTGATCAGGTCTTTCTATGGGCTACAGAAAATAATATGGTATTCAACGAGGATAAGTTTCAGGTCATGCGCTACGGAAAAATTGAAAACATAAAAACAGGAACCACGTACAAAACGCAGGCAAATCATAACATAGAACGAAAAGGCAATGTAAAGGACCTGGGTGTACTCATGTCGGAAGACCTTACCTTTAAAGAACACAATAAAGTAGCCGTCACAACTGCAAGAAAAATGACAGGTTGGATAACAAGAACTTTTCACACTAGAGATGCTATACCGATGATGATACTTTTCAAAACGCTTGTGCTATCTAGAGTGGAGTACTGCTGCACAATGACAGCCCCTTTCAAAGCTGGAGAAATTGCTGACCTAGAGAGCGTGCAGAGATCCTTTACTGCTAGAATCCACTCAGTAAAACATCTAAATTACTGGGACCGACTAAAGAGCCTAAATCTGTACTCCCTTGAGCGCAGGCGGGAGAGATACATAATAATTTACACGTGGAAAATAATTGAGGGGCTGGTCCCAAACCTGCACACAGAAATAACACCACATGAGACAGAAGACATGGCAGGATGTGCAGAATACCCCCGTTGAAAAGCAGAGGTGCAACAGGTACTCTGAGAGAGAACTCTATCAGCATCAGAGGCCCGAGACTGTTCAACACGCTTCCACTACACATAAGGGGCATAACTGGCAAACCCCTCACAGTGTTCAAGAGAGAACTGGATAAGCACCTCCAAAGGATACCTGATCAACCAGGCTGTGACTCATACGTCAGGCTGCGAGCAGCCGCGTCTAACAGCCTGGTTGATCAGTCCAGCAACCAGGAGGCCTGGTCGACGACCGGGCCGCGGGGACACTAAGCCCCGGAAGCACCTCAAGGTAGCCTCAAGGTAGTCTTGAATATATATCTATATAATAGTTTGTATCTATTCTTCAGTCCTAAAGGAAGAGTTTTATTTATGTGCTCATTACTTATCAAGGGGTTATACTGGTGACGCGCTTTAGAGAGCAGCAGTGGTATCCCTAGACGTAATTAAAGTTTGGCTGCTGTAGGGTCACGAGCCGTAACGAACGATAGGTAACAGGTGGTGGGGTCGTTAGTGAGTGAAGGGTGGTGGAGTGGTTAGTGAGTGATGGGTGGTGAGATGGTTAGTGATGGGTGGTGGGGTGGTTAGTGATGGGTGGTGAGGTGGTTAGTGAGTGATGGGTGGTAGGGTGGTTAGTGAGTGATGGGTGCTGTGGTTAGTGAGTGATGGGTGGTGAGGTGGTTAGTGATGAGTGGTGGGGTGGTTAGTGAGTGATGGGTGGTGAGGTGGATAGTGAGTGATGGGTGGTGGGTGGGTAGTGAGTGATGGATGGTGAGGTGGTTAGTGAGTGATGCGTAGCGGGGTGGTTAGTGAGTGATGGGTGGTGGGTTGGTTTGTGAGTGATGGGTGATGGGGTGGTTAGTGAGTGATGGGTGGTGGGGTGATTAGTGAGTGATGGGTGGTGGAGTGGTTAGTGATGAGTGGTGAGGTGGTTAGTGAGTGATGGGTGGTGAGGTGGTTAGTGATGGGTGGTGGGGTGGTTAATGATGGGTGGTGAGGTGGTGAGTGGGAGATGGGTGGTGAGGTGGTTAGTGATGGGTGGTGGGGTGGTTTGTGATGGGTGCTGAGGTGGTTAGTGAGTGATGGGTGGTGGGTGGTTAGTGAGTGGTGGTTGGTGGGGTGGTTAGCAAGTGATGGGTGGTGGGGTGGTTAGTGATGGGTGGTGAGGTGGTTAGTGAGTGATGGGTAGTGGGGTGGTTAGTGATGGGTGGTGGGGTGGTTAATGAGTGATGGGTGGTGAGGTGGTTAGTGAGTGATGGGTGGTGGGTGGTTAGGGAGTGATGGTTGGTGGGGTGGTTATTGAGTGATGGGTGGTGGAGTGGTTAGTGATGGGTGGTGGGTGGTTAGGGAGTGATGGTTGGTGGGGTGGTTATTGAGTGATGGGTGGTGGAGTGGTTAGTGATGGGTGGTGAGGTGGTTAGTGAGTGATGGGTGGTGAGGTGGTTAGTGATGGGTGGTGGGGTGGTTAGTGATGGGTGGTGAGGTGGTTAGTGGGTGATCGGTGGTGAGGTGGTTAGTGATGGGTGATGGGGTGGTTAGTGATGGGTGGTGAGGTGGTTAGTGAGTGATGGGTGGTGGGGTGGGGTGGTAAATGATGGGTGGTGGGGTTGTTAGTGAGTGATGGGTGGTGAGGTGGTTAGTGAGTGATGGGTGGTGGGTGGTTAGTGAGTGATGGTTGGTGGTGTGGTTAGTGAGTGTTGGGTGGTGAGGTGGTTAGTGAGTGATGGGTGGTGAGGTGGTTAGTGAGTGATGTGTGGTGGGGTGGTTAGTGAGTGATAGGTGGTGGGGTGGTTAGTGATGGGTGGTAGGGTGGTTAGTGATGGATGGTGGGGTGGTTAGTGAGTGATGGGTGGTGAGGTGTTTAGTGAGTGATGTGTGGTGGGGTGGTTAGTGAGTGATGGGTGGTGGGGTGGTTAGTGATGGGTGGTGAAGTGGTTAGTGAGTGATGGGTGGTGGGTGGTTAGTGATGGGTGGTGTGGTGGTTAGTGAGGGGTGGTGGGTGGTGGGGTCGTTAGTGAGTGATGCGTGGTGGGGTGGTTAGTGATGGGTTGTGAGGTGGTTAGTGAGTGATGGGTGGTGAGGTGGTTAGTGATGGGTGGTGGGGTGGTTATTGATGGGTGGTGGGGTGGTTAGTGAGTGATGGGTGGTGAGGTGGTTAGTGGTGGGTGGTGGGGTGGTTAGTGAGTGATGGGTGGTGGGGTGGTTTGTGATGGGTGGTGTGGTGGTTAGTGAGTGATGGGTGGTGAGATGGTTAGTGATGGGTAGTGGGGTGGTTAGTGAAGGGTGGTGGGATGGTTAGTGAGTGATGGGTTGTGAGGTGGTTAGTGATGGGTGGTGGGGTGGTTAGTGATGGGGGGTGAGGTGGTTAGTGAGTGATGGGTGGTAGGGTGGTTAGTGAGTGATGGGTGGTGTGGTTAGTGAGTGATGGGTGGTGAGGTGGTTAGTGATGAGTGGTGGGGTGGTTAGTGAATGATGGGTGGTGAGATGGATAGTGAGTGATGGGTGGTGGGTGGGTAGTGAGTGATGGGTGGTGGGGTGGGTAGTGAGTGATGGGTGGTGGGGTGGTTTGTGAGTGATAGGTGATGGGGTGGTTGGTGAGTGATGGGTGGTGGGGTGGTTAGTGAGTGATGGGTGGTGGGGTGGTTAGTGAGTGATGGGTGGTGGAGTGGTTATTGATGGGTGGTGAGGTAGTTAGTTAATGATGGGTGGTGAGGTGGTAAGTGATGGGTGGTGGGGTGGTTAGTGATGGGTGGTGAGGTGGTGAGTAGGTGATGGGTGGTGAGGTGGTTAGTGATGGGTGGTGGGATGGTTTGTGATGGGTGGTGAGGTGGTTAGTGAGTGATGGGTGGTGGGTGGTTAGTGAGTGGTGGTTGGTGGGGTGGTTAATGAGTGATGGGTGGTGGGGTGGTTAGTGATGGGTGGTGAGGTGGTTAATGAGTGATGGGTGGTGAGGTGGTTAGTGAGTGATGGGTGGTGGGTGGTTAGTGAGTGATGGTTGGTGGGGTGGTTATTGAGTGATGGGTGGTGAGGTGGTTAGAGAGTGATGGGTGGTGGGGTGGTTAGTGATGGGTGGTGGGTTGGTTAGTGATGGGTGGTGGGGTGGTTAGTGATGGATGGTGGGGTGGTTAGTGTGTGATGGGTGGTGAGGTGGTTAGTGAGTGATAGGTGGTGAGGTGGTTAGTGATTGGTGGTGGGGTAGTTAGTGGTGGGTGGTGGGGTGGCTAGTGATGGGTGGAGGGGTGGTTAGTGAGTGATGGGTGGTGAGGTGGTTAGTGAGTGATGGGTGATGGGGTGGCTAGTGAGTGATGGGTGGTGGGGTGATTAGTGATGGGTGCTGAGGTGGTTAGAGAGTGATGGGTGGTGAGTGGTTAGTGATGGGTGGTGGGGTGGTTCGTGATGAGTGGTGAGGTGGTTAGTGAGTGATGGGTGGTGGGTGGTTAGTGATGGGTGGTTGGGGGTAGGTTAGTGATGGGTGGTGAGTGGTGGGGTCGTTAGTGAGTGATGGGTGGTGGGTGGTGGGGTCGTTAGTGAGTGATGGGTGGTGAGGTTGTTAGTGATGGGTGGTGGGGTAGTTAGTAAGTGATGGGTGGTGGGGTGGTTAGTGAGTGATAGTAAGTGGGGTGGTTAGTGATGGGTGGTGGGGGGGTTAGTGAGTGATGGGTGGTAGGGTGGTTAATGATGGGTGGTGGGGTGGTTAGTGAGTGATGGATGATGAGGTGGTTAGTGATGGGTGGTGTGGTGGTTAGTGAGTGATGGGTGGTGAGGTGGTTAGTGATGGGTGGTGGGGTTGTTAGTGATGGGTGGTGGGGTGGTTAGTGATGGGTGATGAGGTGGTTAGTGAGTGATGGGTGGTGTGGTGGTTAGTGATGGGTGGTGGGGTGGTTAGTGATGGGTGGTGGGGTGGTTAGGGATGGGTGGTGGGGTGGTTAGTGATAGTTGTGGGGTGGTTAGTGATAGTTGTGGGGTGGTTAGTGAGTGATGGGTGGTGAGGTGGTTAGTGATGGGTGGTGGGGAGGTTAGTGATAGGTGATGGGGTGGATAGTGAGTGATGGGGGGTGGGGTGGTTAGTGATAGGTGGTGAGGTGGTTAGTGAGTGATGGGTGGTGAGCTGGTTAGTGATGGGTGGTGGGGTGGTTAGTGATGGGTAGTGGGGTGGTTAGTGAGTGATGGGTGGTGAGGTGGTTAGTGATGGGTGGTGGGGTGGTTAGTGATGGGTGGTGAGGTGGTTAGTGAGTGATGGGTAGTAGGGTGGTTAGTGATGGGTGATGAGGTGGTTAGTGAGTGATGGGTGGTGAGGTGGTTAGTGATGCGTGGTGGGGTGGTTAGTGATGGGTGGTGGGGTGGTTTGGGAAGGGTGGTAGGGTGGTTAGTGATAGTTGGTGGGGTAGTTAGTGAGTGATGGGTGGTGAGGTGGTTAGTGATGGGTGGTGGGGTGGTTAGTGAATGGTGATGGGTGGTTAGTGAGTGATGGGGGTGGGGTGGTTAGTGATAGGTGGTGAGGTGGTTAGTGCGTGATGGGTGGTGAGGTGGTTAGTGATGGGTGGTGGGGTGGTTAGTGATGGGTGGTGGGGTGGTTAGTGAGTGATGGGTGGTTAGGTGGTTCTTGATGGGTGGTGGGGTGGTTAGTGATGGGTGGTGAGGTGATTAGTGAGTGATGGGTGGTAGGGTGGTTAGTGAGTGATGGGTGGTGTGGTTAGTGAGTGATGGGTGGTGAGGTGGTTAGTGATGAGTGGTGGGGTGGTTAGTGATGAGTGGTGGGGTGGTTAGTGAGTGATGGCTGGTGAGGTGGATAGTGAGTGATGGGTGGTGGGTAGGTAGTGAGTGATGGGTGGTGAGGTGGTTAGTGAGTAATGGGTGGCGGGGTGGTTAGTGAGTGATGGGTGGTGAGGTGGATAGTGAGTGATGGGTGGTGGGTGGGTAGTGAGTGATGGGTGGTGAGGTGGTTAGTGAGTGATGGGTGGTGTGGTGGTTAGTGAGGGGTGGTGGGTGGTGGGGTCGTTAGTGAGTGATGGGTGGTGGGGTGGTTAGTGATGGGTTGTGAGGTGGTTAGTGAGTGATGGGTGTTGAGGTGGTTAGTGATGGGTGGTGGGGTGGTTATTGATGGGTGGTGGGGTGGTTAGTGAGTGATGGGTGGTGAGGTGGTTAGTGGTGGGTGGTGGGGTGGTTAGTGAGTGATGGGTGGTGGGGTGGTTTGTGATTGGTGGTGTGGTGGTTAGTGAGTGATGGGTGGTGAGGTGGTTAGTGATGGGTAGTGGGGTGGTTAGTGATGGGTGGTGGGATGGTTAGTGAGTGATGGGTTGTGAGGTAGTTAGTGATGGGGGGTGGGGTGGTTAGTGATGGGGGGTGAGGTGGTTAGTGAGTGATTGGTGGTAGGGTGGTTAGTGAGTGATGGGTGGTGTGGTTAGTGAGTGATGGGTGGTGAGGTGGTTAGTGATGAGTGGTGGGGTGGTTAGTGAATGATGGGTGGTGAGGTGGATAGTGAGTGATGGGTGGTGGGTGGGTAGTGAGTGATGGGTGGTGAGGTGGGTAGTGAGTGATGGGTGGTGGGGTGGTTTGTGAGTGATGGGTGATGGGGTGGTTGGTGAGTGATGGGTGGTGGGGTGGTTAGTGAGTGATGGGTGGTGGGGTGGTTAGTGAGTGATGGGTGGTGGAGTGGTTATTGATGGGTGGTGAGGTGGTTAGTGAATGATGGGTGGTGAGGTGGTCAGTGATGGTTGGTGGGGTGGTTAGTGATGGGTGGTGAGGTGGTGAGTGGGTGGTGAGGTGGTTAGTGATGGGTGGTGGGGTGGTTTGTGATGGGTGGTGAGGTGGTTAGTGAGTGATGGGTGGTGGGTGGTTAGTGAGTGGTGGTTGGTGGGGTGGTTAATGAGTGATGGGTGGTGGGGTGGTTAGTGATGGGTGGTGAGGTGGTTAGTGAGTGATGGGTAGTGGGGTGGTTAGTGATGGGTGGTGGGGTGGTTAATGAGTGATGGGTGGTGAGGTGGTTAGTGAGTGATGGGTGGTGGGTGGTTAGTGAGTGATGGTTGGTGGGGTGGTTAGTGAGTGATGGGTGGTGAGGTGGTTAGAGAGTGATGGGTGGTGGGGTGGTGGGGTGGTTAGTGATGGGTGGTGGGGTGGTTAGTGATGGATGGTGGGGTGGTTAGTGTGTGATAGGTGGTGAGGTGGTTAGTGAGTGATAGGTGGTGAGGTGGTTAGTGATTGGTGGTGGGGTAGTTAGTGGTGGGTGGTTGGGGTGGCTAGTGATGGGTGGTGGGGTGGTTAGTGAGTGATGGGTGGTGAGGTGGTTAGTGAGTGATGGGTGATGGGGTGGCTAGTGAGTGATGGGTGGTGGGGTGGTTAGTGATGGGTGCTGAGGTGGTTAGAGAGTGATGGGTGGTGAGTGGTTAGTGATGGGTGGTGGGGTGGTTCGTGATGAGTGGTGAGGTGGTTAGTGAGTGATGGGATGTGGGTGGTTAGTGATGGGTGGTTGGGGGTAGGTTAGTGATGGGTGGTGAGTGGTGGGGTCGTTAGTGAGTGATGGATGGTGGGGTCGTTAGTGAGTGATGGGTGGTGAGGTTGTTAGTGATGGGTGGTGGGGTAGTTAGTAAGTGATGGGTGGTGGGGTTGTTAGTGAGTGATAGTAAGTGGGGTGGTTAGTGATGGGTAGTGGGGGGGTTAGTGAGTGATGGGTGGTAGGGTGGTTTATGATGGGTGGTGGGATGGTTAGTGAGTGATGGATGATGAGGTGGTTAGTGATGGGTGGTGGGGTTGTTAGTGATGGGTGGTGGGGTGGTTAGTGATGGGTGATGAGGTGGTTAGTGAGTGATGGGTGGTGTGGTGGTTAGTGATGGGTGGTGGGGTGGTTAGTGATGGGTGGTGGGGTGGTTAGGGATGGGTGGTGGGGTGGTTAGTGATAGTTGTGGGGTGGTTAGTGAGTGATGGGTGGTGAGGTGGTTAGTGATAAGTGATGGGGTGGATAGTGAGTGATGGGGGGTGGGGTGGTTAGTGATAGGTGGTGAGGTGGTTAGTGAGTGATGGGTGGTGAGCTGGTTAGTGATGGGTGGTGGGGTGGTTAGTGAAGGGTAGTGGGGTGGTTAGTGAGTGATGGGTGGTGAGGTGGTTAGTGATGGGTGGTGGGGTGGTTAGTGATGGGTGGTGAGGTGGTTAGTGAGTGATGGGTAGTAGGGTGGTTAGTGATGGGTGATGAGGTGGTTAGTGAGTGATGGGTGGTGAGGTGGTTAGTGATGCGTCGTGGGGTGGTTAGTGATGGGTGGTGGGGTGGTTAGGGATGGGTGGTGGGGTGGTTAATGATAGTTGGTGGGGTGGTTAGTGAGTGATGGGTGGTGAGGTGGCTAGTGATGGGTGGTGGGGAGGTTAGTGATGGGTGATGGGTGGTTAGTGAGTGATGGGGGGTGGGGTGGTTAGTGATAGGTGGTGAGGTGGTTAGTGAGTGATGGGTGGTGAGGTGGTTAGTGATGGGTGGTGGGGTGGTTAGTGATGGGTGGTGGGGTGGTTAGTGAGTGATGGGTGGTTAGGTGGTTCGTGATGGGTGGTGGGGTGGTTAGTGATGGGTGGTGAGGTGATTAGTGAGTGATGGGTGGTAGGGTGGTTAGTGAGTGATGGGTGGTGTGGTTAGTGAGTGATGGGTGGTGAGGTGGTTAGTGATGAGTGATGGGGTGGTTAGTGAGTGAAGGGTGGTGAGGTGGATAGTGAGTGATGGGTGGTGGGTGGGTAGTGAGTGATGGGTGGTGAGGTGGTTAGTGAGTGATGGGTGGCGGGGTGGTTAGTGAGTGATGGGTGGTGAGGTGGATAGTGAGTGATGGGTGGTGGGTGGGTAGTGAGTGATGGGTGGTGAGGTGGTTAGTGAGTGATGTGTGGTGAGGTGGTTAGTGTTGGGTGGTGGGGTGGTTTGTGATGGGTGCTGAGGTGGTTAGTGAGTGATGGGTGGTGGGTGGTTAGTGAGTGGTGGTTGGTGGGGTGGTTAGTGAGTGATGGGTAGTGGGGTGGTTAGTGATGGGTGGTGAGGTGGTTAGTGAGTGATGGGTAGTATGGTGGTTAGTGATATGTGGTGGGGTGGTTAATGAGTGATGGGTGGTGAGGTGGTTAGTGAGTGATGGGTGGTGGGTGGTTAGTGAGTGATAGTTGGTGGGGAGGTTATTGAGTGATGGGTGGTGGAGTGGTTAGTGATGGGTGGTGAGGTGGTTAGTGAGTGTTGGCTGGTGAGGTGGTTAGGGATGGGTGGTGGGGTGGTTAGTGATGGATGGTGAGGTGGTTAGTGGGTGATAGGTGGTGAAGTGGTTAATGATGGGTGTGGGGTGTTTAGTGATGGGTGGTGAGGTGGTTAGTGAATGATGGGTGGTGGGTGGTTAGTGAGTAGTGGTTGGTGGGGTGGTTAGTGAGTGATGAATGGTGGGGTGGTTAGTGATGGGTGGTGAGGTGGTTAGTGAGTGATGGGTGGTGGGGTGGTTAATGATGGGTGGTGGGGTGGTTAGTGAGTGATGGGTGGTGAGGTGGTTAGTGAGTGATGGGTGGTGGGTGGTTAGTGAGTGATGGTTTGTGGTGTGGTTAGTGAGTGATGGGTGGTGAGGTGGTTAGTGAGTGATGGGTGGTGAGGTGGTTAGTGAGTGATGTCTGGTGGGGTGGTTAGTGAGTGATGGGTGGTGGGGTGGATAGTGGTAGGTGGTGGGGTGGTTAGTGATGGATGGTGGGGTGGTTAGTGAGTGATGGGTGGTGAGGTGGTTAGTGAGTGATGTGTGGTGGGGTGGTTAGTGAGTGATGGGTGGTGGAGTGGTTTAGTGATGGGTGGTGAGGTGGTTAGAGTGATGGGTGGTGGATGGTTAGTTATGGGTGGTGGGGTGGTTAGTGATGAGTGGTGAGTGGTGAAGTGGTTAGTGAGTGATGGGTGGTGGATGGTTAGTGATGGGTGGTGTGGTGGTTAGTGAGGGGTGGTGGGTGGTGGGGTCGTTAGTGAGTGATGGGTGGTGGGGTGGTTAGTGATGGGTGGTGAGGTGGTTAGTGAGTGATGGGTGGTGAGGTGGTTAGTGATGGGTGGTGGGGGGTTATTGATGGGTGGTGGGGTGGTTAGTGAGTGATGGGTGGTGAGGTGGTTAGTGGTGGGTGGTGGGGTGGTTAGTGATGGGTGGTGAGGTGGTTAGTGAGTGATGGGTGGTGGGGTTGTTTGTGATGGGTGGTGTGGTGGTTAGTGAGTGATGGGTGGGGAGGTGGTTAGTGTTGGGTGGTGGGGTGGTTAGTGATGGGTGGTGGGGTGGTTAGTGAGTGATGGGTGGTGAGGTGGTTAGTGATGGGTGGTGGGGTGGTTAGTGATGGGTGGTGAGGTGGTTAGTGAGTGAAGGGTGGTAGGGTGGTTAGTGAGTGATGGGTGGTGTGGTTAGTGAGTGATGGGTGGTTAGTGATGAGTGGTGTGTTGGTTAGTGAGTGATGGGTGGTGAGGTGGATAGTGAGTGATGGGTGGTGGATGGGTAGTGAGTGATGGGTGGTGAGGTGGTTAGTGAGTAATGCGTGGTGGGGTGGTTAGTGAGTGATGGGTGGTGGGGTGGTTAGTGAGTGATGGGTGGTGGGGTGGTTAGTGAGTGATGGGTGGTGGGTGGTTAGGGAGTGATGGTTGGTGGGGTGGTTATTGAGTGATGGGTGGTGGAGTGGTTAGTGATGGGTGGTGAGGTGGTTAGTGAGTGATGGGTGGTGAGGTGGTTAGTGATGGGTGGTGGGGTGGTTAGTGATGGGTGGTGAGGTGGTTAGTGGGTGATCGGTGGTGAGGTGGTTAGTGATGGGTGATGGGGTGGTTAGTGATGGGTGGTGAGGTGGTTAGTGAGTGATGGGTGGTGGGGTGGGGTGGTTAATGATGGGTGGTGGGGTTTTTAGTGAGTGATGGGTGGTGAGGTGGTTAGTGAGTGATGGGTGGTGGGTGGTTAGTGAGTGATGGTTGGTGGTGTGGTTAGTGAGTGATGGGTGGTGAGGTGGTTAGTGAGTGATGTGTGGTGGGGTGGATAGTGAGTGATGGGTGGTGGGGTGGTTAGTGATGGGTGGTAGGGTGGTTAGTGATGGATGGTGGGGTGGTTAGTGAGTGATGGGTGGTGAGGTGTTTAGTGAGTGATGTGTGGTGGGGTGGTTAGTGAGTGATGGGTGGTGGGGTGGTTAGTGATGGGTGGTGAAGTGGTTAGTGAGTGATGGGTGGTGGGTGGTTAGTGATGGGTGGTGTGGTGGTTAGTGAGGGGTGGTGGGTGGTGGGGTCGTTAGTGAGTGATGGGTGGTGGGGTGGTTAGTGATGGGTTGTGAGGTGGTTAGTGAGTGATGGGTGGTGAGGTGGTTAGTGATGGGTGGTGGGGTGGTTATTGATGGGTGGTGGGGTGGTTAGTGAGTGATGGGTGGTGAGGTGGTTAGTGGTGGGTGGTGGGGTGGTTAGTGAGTGATGGGTGGTGGGGTGGTTTGTGATGGGTGGTGTGGTGGTTAGTGAGTGATGGGTGGTGAGGTGGTTAGCGATGGGTAGTGGGGTGGTTAGTGAAGGGTGGTGGGATGGTTAGTGAGTGATGGGTTGTGAGGTGGTTAGTGATGGGTGGTGGGGTGGTTAGTGATGGGGGGTGAGGTGGTTAGTGAGTGATGGGTGGTAGGGTGGTTAGTGAGTGATGGGTGGTGTGGTTAGTGAGTGATGGGTGGTGAGGTGGTTAGTGATGAGTGGTGGGGTGGTTAGTGAATGATGGGTGGTGAGATGGATAGTGAGTGATGGGTGGTGGGTGGGTAGTGAGTGATGGGTGGTGGGGTGGGTAGTGAGTGATGGGTGGTGGGGTGGTTGGTGAGTGATGGGTGATGGGGTGGTTGGTGAGTGATGGGTGGTGGGGTGGTTAGTGAGTGATGGGTGGTGAGGTGGTTAGTGATGGGTGGTGGGGTGGTTAGTGATGGGTGGTGAGGTGGTTAGTGAGTGATGGGTAGTAGGGTGGTTAGTGATGGGTGATGAGGTGGTTAGTGAGTGATGGGTGGTGAGGTGGTTAGTGATGCGTGGTGGGGTGGTTAGTGATGGGTGGTGGGGTGGTTAGGGATGGGTGGTAGGGTGGTTAGTGATAGTTGGTGGGGTAGTTAGTGAGTGATGGGTGGTTAGGTGGTTCGTGATGGGTGGTGGGGTGGTTAGTGATGGGTGGTGAGGTGATTAGTGAGTGATGGGTGGTAGGGTGGTTAGTGAGTGATGGGTGGTGTGGTTAGTGAGTGATGGGTGGTGAGGTGGTTAGTGATGAGTGGTGGGGTGGTTAGTGATGAGTGGTGGGGTGGTTAGTGAGTGATGGCTGGTGAGGTGGATAGTGAGTGATGGGTGGTGGGTAGGTAGTGAGTGATGGGTGGTGAGGTGGTTAGTGAGTGATGGGTGGCGGGGTGGTTAGTGAGTGATGGGTGGTGAGGTGGATAGTGAGTGATGGGTGGTGGGTGGGTAGTGAGTGATGGGTGGTGAGGTGGTTAGTGAGTGATGGGTGGTGTGGTGGTTAGTGAGGGGTGGTGGGTGGTGGGGTCGTTAGTGAGTGATGGGTGGTGGGGTGGTTAGTGATGGGTTGTGAGGTGGTTAGTGAGTGATGGGTGTTGAGGTGGTTAGTGATGGGTGGTGGGGTGGTTATTGATGGGTGGTGGGGTGGTTAGTGAGTGATGGGTGGTGAGGTGGTTAGTGGTGGGTGGTGGGGTGGTTAGTGAGTGATGGGTGGTGGGGTGGTTTGTGATTTGTGGTGTGGTGGTTAGTGAGTGATGGGTGGTGAGGTGGTTAGTGATGGGTAGTGGGGTGGTTAGTGATGGGTGGTGGGATGGTTAGTGAGTGATGGGTTGTGAGGTAGTTAGTGATGGGTGGTGGGGTGGTTAGTGATGGGGGGTGAGGTGGTTAGTGAGTGATTGGTGGTAGGGTGGTTAGTGAGTGATGGGTGGTGTGGTTAGGGAGTGATGGGTGGTGAGGTGGTTAGTGATGAGTGGTGGGATGGTTAGTGAATGATGGGTGGTGAGGTGGATAGTGAGTGATGGGTGGTGGGTGGGTAGTGAGTGATGGGTGGTGAGGTGGGTAGTGAGTGATGGGTGGTGGGGTGGTTTGTGAGTGATGGGTGATGGGGTGGTTGGTGAGTGATGGGTGGTGGGGTGGTTAGTGAGTGATGGGTGGTGGGGTGGTTAGTGAGTGATGGGTGGTGGAGTGGTTATTGATGGGTGGTGAGGTGGTTAGTGAATGATGGGTGGTGAGGTGGTCAGTGATGGTTGGTGGGGTGGTTAGTGATGGGTGGTGAGGTGGTGAGTGGGTGGTGAGGTGGTTAGTGATGGGTGGTGGGGTGGTTTGTGATGGGTGGTGAGGTGGTTAGTGAGTGATGGGTGGTGGGTGGTTAGTGAGTGGTGGTTTGTGGGGTGGTTAATGAGTGATGGGTGGTGGGGTGGTTAGTGATGGGTGGTGAGGTGGTTAGTGAGTGATGGGTAGTGGGGTGGTTAGTGATGGGTGGTGGGGTGGTTAATGAGTGATGGGTGGTGAGGTGGTTAGTGAGTGATGGGTGGTGGGTGGTTAGTGAGTGATGGTTGGTGGGGTGGTTAGTGAGTGATGGGTGGTGAGGTGGTTAGAGAGTGATGGGTGGTGGGGTGGTGGGGTGGTTAGTGATGGGTGGTGGGGTGGTTAGTGATGGATGGTGGGGTGGTTAGTGTGTGATGGGTGGTGAGGTGGTTAGTGAGTGATAGGTGGTGAGGTGGTTAGTGATTGGTGGTGGGGTAGTTAGTGGTGGGTGGTGGGGTGGCTAGTGATGGGTGGTGGGGTGGTTAGTGAGTGATGGGTGGTGAGGTGGTTAGTGAGTGATGGGTGATGGGGTGGCTAGTGAGTGATGGGTGGTGGGGTGGTTAGTGATGGGTGCTGAGGTGGTTAGAGAGTGATGGGTGGTGAGTGGTTAGTGATGGGTGGTGGGGTGGTTCGTGATGAGTGGTGAGGTGGTTAGTGAGTGATGGGATTTGGGTGGTTAGTGATGGGTGGTTGGGGGTAGGTTAGTGATGGGTGGTGAGTGGTGGGGTCGTTAGTGAGTGATGGGTGGTGGGTGGTGGGGTCGTTAGTGAGTGATGGGTGGTGAGGTTGTTAGTGATGGGTGGTGGGGTAGTTAGTAAGTGATGGGTGGTGGGGTTGTTAGTGAGTGATAGTAAGTGGGGTGGTTAGTGATGGGTAGTGGGGGGGTTAGTGAGTGATGGGTGGTAGGGTGGTTTATGATGGGTGGTGGGATGGTTAGTGAGTGATGGATGATGAGGTGGTTAGTGATGGGTGGTGGGGTTGTTAGTGATGGGTGGTGGGGTGGTTAGTGATGGGTGATGAGGTGGTTAGTGAGTGATGGGAGTGTGGTGGTTAGTGATGGGTGGTGGGGTGGTTAGTGATGGGTGGTGGGGTGGTTAGGGATGGGTGGTGGGGTGCTAAGTGATAGTTGTGGGGTGGTTAGTGAGTGATGGGTGGTGAGGTGGTTAGTGATAGGTGATGGGGTGGATAGTGAGTGATGGGGGGTGGGGTGGTTAGTGATAGGTGGTGAGGTGGTTAGTGAGTGATGGGTGGTGAGCTGGTTAGTGATGGGTGGTGGGGTGGTTAGTGATGGGTAGTGGGGTGGTTAGTGAGTGATGGGTGGTGAGGTGGTTAGTGATGGGTGGTGGGGTGGTTAGTGATGGGTGGTGAGGTGGTTAGTGAGTGATGGGTAGTAGGGTGGTTAGTGATGGGTGATGAGGTTGTTAGTGAGTGATGGGTGGTGAGGTGGTTAGTGATGCGTCGTGGGGTGGTTAGTGATGGGTGGTGGGGTGGTTAGGGATGGGTGGTGGGGTGGTTAATGATAGTTGGTGGGGTGGTTAGAGAGTGATGGGTGGTGAGGTGGCTAGTGATGGGTGGTGGGGAGGTTAGTGATGGGTGATGGGTGGTTAGTGAGTGATGGGGGGTGGGGTGGTTAGTGATAGGTGGTGAGGTGGTTAGTGAGTGATGGGTGGTGAGGTGGTTAGTGATGGGTGGTGGGGTGGTTAGTGATGGGTGGTGGGGTGGTTAGTGAGTGATGGGTGGTTAGGTGGTTCGTGATGGGTGGTGGGGTGGTTAGTGATGGATGGTGAGGTGATTAGTGAGTGATGGGTGGTAGGGTGGTTAGTGAGTGATGGGTGGTGTGGTTAGTGAGTGATGGGTGGTGAGGTGGTTAGTGATGAGTGATGGGGTGGTTAGTGAGTGAAGGGTGGTGAGGTGGATAGTGAGTGATGGGTGGTGGGTGGGTAGTGAGTGATGGGTGGTGAGGTGGTTAGTGAGTGATGGGTGGCGGGGTGGTTAGTGAGTGATGGGTGGTGAGGTGGATAGTGAGTGATGGGTGGTGGGTGGGTAGTGAGTGATGGGTGGTGAGGTGGTTAGTGAGTGATGGGTGGTGAGGTGGTTAGTGTTGGGTGGTGGGGTGGTTTGTGATGGGTGCTGAGGTGGTTAGTGAGTGATGGGTGGTGGGTGGTTAGTGAGTGGTGGTTGGTGGGGTGGTTAGTGAGTGATGGGTGGTGGGGTGGTTAGTGATGGGTGGTGAGGTGGTTAGTGAGTGATGGGTAGTATGGTGGTATGGTGGTTAGTGATATGTGGTGGGGTGGTTAATGAGTGATGGGTGGTGAGGTGGTTAGTGAGTGATGGGTGGTGGGTGGTTAGTGAGTGATAGTTGGTGGGGAGGTTATTGAGTGATGGGTGGTGGAGTGGTTAGTGATGGGTGGTGAGGTGGTTAGTGAGTGTTGGCTGGTGAGGTGGTTAGTGATGGGTGGTGGGGTGGTTAGTGATGGGTGGTGAGGTGGTTAGTGGGTGATAGGTGGTGAGGTGGTTAGTGATGGGTGATGGGGTGTTTAGTGATGGGTGGTGAGGTGGTTAGTGAATGATGGGTGGTGGGTGGTTAGTGAGTAGTGGTTGTTGGGGTGGTTAGTGAGTGATGAATGGTGGGGTGGTTAGTGATGGGTGGTGAGGTGGTTAGTGAGTGATGGGTGGTGGGGTGGTTAATGATGGGTGGTGGGGTGGTTAGTGAGTGATGGGTGGTGAGGTGGTTAGTGAGTGATGGGTGGTGGGTGGTTAGTGAGTGATGGTTTGTGGTGTGGTTAGTGAGTGATGGGTGGTGAGGTGGTTAGTGAGTGATGGGTGGTGAGGTGGTTAGTGAGTGATGTGTGGTGGGGTGGTTAGTGAGTGATGGGTGGTGGGGTGGATAGTGATAGGTGGTGGGGTGGTTAGTGATGGATGGTGGGGTGGTTAGTGAGTGATGGGTGGTGAGGTGGTTAGTGAGTGATGTGTGGTGGGGTGGTTAGTGAGTGATGGGTGGTGGAGTGGTTTAGTGATGGGTGGTGAGGTGGTTAGAGTGATGGGTGGTGGATGGTTAGTTATGGGTGGTGGGGTGGTTAGTGATGAGTGGTGAGTGGTGAAGTGGTTAGTGAGTTTTGGGTGGTGGGTGGTTAGTGATGGGTGGTGTGGTGGTTAGTGAGGGGTGGTGGGTGGTGGGGTCGTTAGTGAGTGATTGGTGGTGGGGTGGTTAGTGATGGGTGGTGAGGTGGTTAGTGAGTGATGGGTGGTGAGGTGGTTAGTGATGTTTGGTGGGGGGTTATTGATGGGTGGTGGGGTGGTTAGTGAGTGATGGGTGGTGAGGTGGTTAGTGGTGGGTGGTGGGGTGGTTAGTGATGGGTGGTGGGGTGGTTAGTGAGTGATGGGTGGTGGGGTGGTTTGTGATGGGTGGTGTGGTGGTTAGTGAGTGATGGGTGGTGAGGTGGTTAGTGTTGGGTGGTGGGGTGGTTAGTGATGGGTGGTGGGGTGGTTAGTGAGTGATGGGTGGTGAGGTGGTTAGTGATGGGTGGTGGGGTGGTTAGTGATGGGTGGTGAGGTGGTTAGTGAGTGAAGGGTGGTAGGGTGGTTAGTGAGTGATGGGTGGTGTGGTTAGTGAGTGATGGGTGGTTAGTGATGAGTGGTGTGTTGGTTAGTGAGTGATGGGTGGTGAGGTGGATAGTGAGTGATGGGTGGTGGATGGGTAGTGAGTGATGGGTGGTGAGGTGGTTAGTGAGTAATGCGTGGTGGGGTGGTTAGTGAGTGATGGGTGGTGGGGTGGTTAGTGAGTGATGGGTGGTGGGGTGGTTAGTGAGTGATGGGTGGTGGGTGGTTAGGGAGTGATGGTTGGTGGGGTGGTTATTGAGTGATGGGTGGTGGAGTGGTTAGTGATGGGTGGTGAGGTGGTTAGTGAGTGATGGGTGGTGAGGTGGTTAGTGATGGGTGGTGGGGTGGTTAGTGATGGGTGGTGAGGTGGTTAGTGGGTGATCGGTGGTGAGGTGGTTAGTGATGGGTGATGGGGTGGTTAGTGATGGGTGGTGAGGTGGTTAGTGAGTGATGGGTGGTGGGGTGGGGTGGTTAATGATGGGTGGTGGGGTTTTTAGTGAGTGATGGGTGGTGAGGTGGTTAGTGAGTGATGGGTGGTGGGTGGTTAGTGAGTGATGGTTGGTGGTGTGGTTAGTGAGTGATGGGTGGTGAGGTGGTTAGTGAGTGATGTGTGGTGGGGTGGTTAGTGAGTGATGGGTGGTGGGGTGGTTAGTGATGGGTGGTAGGGTGGTTAGTGATGGATGGTGGGGTGGTTAGTGAGTGATGGGTGGTGAGGTGTTTAGTGAGTGATGTGTGGTGGGGTGGTTAGTGAGTGATGGGTGGTGGGGTGGTTAGTGATGGGTGGTGAAGTGGTTAGTGAGTGATGGGTGGTGGGTGGTTAGTGATGGGTGGTGTGGTGGTTAGTGAGGGGTGGTGGGTGGTGGGGTCGTTAGTGAGTGATGGGTGGTGGGGTGGTTAGTGATGGGTTGTGAGGTGGTTAGTGAGTGATGGGTGGTGAGGTGGTTAGTGATGGGTGGTGGGGTGGTTATTGATGGGTGGAGGGGTGGTTAGTGAGTGATGGGTGGTGAGGTGGTTAGTGGTGGGTGGTGGGGTGGTTAGTGAGTGATGGGTGGTGAGGTGGTTAGTGATGAGTGATGGGGTGGTTAGTGAGTGAAGGGTGGTGAGGTGGATAGTGAGTGATGGGTGGTGGGTGGGTAGTGAGTGATGGGTGGTGAGGTGGTTAGTGAGTGATGGGTGGCGGGGTGGTTAGTGAGTGATGGGTGGTGAGGTGGATAGTGAGTGATGGGTGGTGGGTGGGTAGTGAGTGATGGGTGGTGAGGTGGTTAGTGAGTGATGGGTGGTGAGGTGGTTAGTGTTGGGTGGTGGGGTGGTTTGTGATGGGTGCTGAGGTGGTTAGTGAGTGATGGGTGGTGGGTGGTTAGTGAGTGGTGGTTGGTGGGGTGGTTAGTGAGTGATGGGTGGTGGGGTGGTTAGTGATGGGTGGTGAGGTGGTTAGTGAGTGATGGGTAGTATGGTGGTTAGTGATATGTGGTGGGGTGGTATATGAGTGATTGGTGGTGAGGTGGTTAGTGAGTGATGGGTGGTGGGTGGTTAGTGAGTGATAGTTGGTGGGGAGGTTATTGAGTGATGGGTGGTGGAGTGGTTAGTGATGGGTGGTGAGGTGGTTAGTGAGTGTTGGCTGGTGAGGTGGTTAGTGATGGGTGGTGGGGTGGTTAGTGATGGGTGGAGAGGTGGTTAGTGGGTGATAGGTGGTGAGGTGGTTAGTGATGGGTGATGGGGTGTTTAGTGATGGGTGGTGAGGTGGTTAGTGAATGATGGGTGGTGGGTGGTTAGTGAGTAGTGGTTGGTGGGGTGGTTAGCGAGTGATGAATGGTGGGATGGTTAGTTATGGGTGGTGAGGTGGTTAGTGAGTAATGGGTGGTGGGGTGGTTAATGATGGGTGGTGGGGTGGTTAGTGAGTGATGGGTGGTGAGGTGGTTAGTGAGTGATGGGTGGTGGGTGGTTAGTGAGTGATGGTTTGTGGTGTGGTTAGTGAGTGATGGGTGGTGAGGTGGTTAGTGAGTGATGGGTGGTGAGGTGGTTAGTGAGTGATGTGTGGTGGGGTGGTTAGTGAGTGATGGGTGGTGGGGTGGATAGTGATAGGTGGTGGGGTGGTTAGTGATGGATGGTGGGGTGGTTAGTGAGTGATGGGTGGTGAGGTGGTTAGTGAGTGATGTGTGGTGGGGTGGTTAGTGAGTGATGGGTGGTGGAGTGGTTTAGTGATGGGTGGTGGATGGTTAGTTATGGGTGGTGGGGTGGTTAGTGATGAGTGGTGAGTGGTGAAGTGGTTAGTGAGTGATGGGTGGTGGGTGGTTAGTGATGGGTGGTGTGGTGGTTAGTGAGGGGTGGTGGGTGGTGGGGTCGTTAGTGAGTGATGGGTGGTGGGGTGGTTAGTGATGGGTGGTGAGGTGGTTAGTGAGTGATGGGTGGTGAGGTGGTTAGTGATGGGTGGTGGGGGGTTATTGATGGGTGGTGGGGTGGTTAGTGAGTGATGGGTGGTGAGGTGGTTAGTGGTGGGTGGTGGGGTGGTTAGTGATGGGTGGTGGGGTGGTTAGTGAGTGATGGGTGGTGGGGTGGTTTGTGATGGGTGGTGTGGTGGTTAGTGAGTGATGGGTGGTGAGGTGGTTAGTGTTGGGTGGTGGGGTGGTTAGTGATGGGTGGTGGGGTGGTTAGTGAGTGATGGGAGGTGAGGTGGTTAGTGATGGGTGGTGGGGTGGTTAGTGATGGGTGGTGAGGTGGTTAGTGAGTGAAGGGTGGTAGGGTGGTTAGTGAGTGATGGGTGGTGTGGTTAGTGAGTGATGGGTGGTTAGTGATGAGTGGTGTGTTGGTTAGTGAGTGATGGGTGGTGAGGTGGATAGTGAGTGATGGGTGGTGGATGGGTAGTGAGTGATGGGTGGTGAGGTGGTTAGTGAGTAATGCGTGGTGGGGTGGTTAGTGAGTGATGGGTGGTGGGGTGGTTAGTGAGTGATGGGTGGTGGGGTGGTTAGTGAGTGATGGGTGGTGGGTGGTTAGGGAGTGATGGTTGGTGGGGTGGTTATTGAGTGATGGGTGGTGGAGTGGTTAGTGATGGGTGGTGAGGTGGTTAGTGAGTGATGGGTGGTGAGGTGGTTAGTGATGGGTGGTGGGGTGGTTAGTGATGGGTGGTGAGGTGGTTAGTGGGTGATCGGTGGTGAGGTGGTTAGTGATGGGTGATGGGGTGGTTAGTGATGGGTGGTGAGGTGGTTAGTGAGTGATGGGTGGTGGGGTGGGGTGGTTAATGATGGGTGGTGGGGTTTTTAGTGAGTGATGGGTGGTGAGGTGGTTAGTGAGTGATGGGTGGTGGGTGGTTAGTGAGTGATGGTTGGTGGTGTGGTTAGTGAGTGATGGGTGGTGAGGTGGTTAGTGAGTGATGTGTGGTGGGGTGGTTAGTGAGTGATGGGTGGTGGGGTGGTTAGTGATGGGTGGTAGGGTGGTTAGTGATGGATGGTGGGGTGGTTAGTGAGTGATGGGTGGTGAGGTGTTTAGTGAGTGATGTGTGGTGGGGTGGTTAGTGAGTGATGGGTGGTGGGGTGGTTAGTGATGGGTGGTGAAGTGGTTAGTGAGTGATGGGTGGTGGGTGGTTAGTGATGGGTGGTGTGGTGGTTAGTGAGGGGTGGTGGGTGGTGGGGTCGTTAGTGAGTGATGGGTGGTGGGGTGGTTAGTGATGGGTTGTGAGGTGGTTAGTGAGTGATGGGTGGTGAGGTGGTTAGTGATGGGTGGTGGGGTGGTTATTGATAGGTGGTGGGGTGGTTAGTGAGTGATGGGTGGTGAGGTGGTTAGTGGTGGGTGGTGGGGTGGTTAGTGAGTGATGGGTGGTGGGGTGGTTTGTGATGGGTGGTGTGGTGGTTAGTGAGTGATGGGTGGTGAGGTGGTTAGTGATGGGTAGTGGGGTGGTTAGTGAAGGGTGGTGGGATGGTTAGTGAGTGATGGGTTGTGAGGTGGTTAGTGATGGGTGGTGGGGTGGTTAGTGATGGGGGGTGAGGTGGTTAGTGAGTGATGGGTGGTAGGGTGGTTAGTGAGTGATGGGTGGTGTGGTTAGTGAGTGATGGGTGGTGAGGTGGTTAGTGATGAGTGGTGGGGTGGTTAGTGAATGATGGGTGGTGAGATGGATAGTGAGTGATGGGTGGTGGGTGGGTAGTGAGTGATGGGTGGTGGGGTGGGTAGTGAGTGATGGGTGGTGGGGTGGTTGGTGAGTGATGGGTGATGGGGTGGTTGGTGAGTGATGGGTGGTGGGGTGGTTAGTGAGTGATGGGTGGTGGGGTGGTTAGTGAGTGATGGGTGGTGGAGTGGTTATTGATGGGTGGTGAGGTAGTTAGTTAATGATGGGTGGTGAGGTGGTAAGTGATGGGTGGTGGGGTGGTTAGTGATGGGTGGTGAGGTGGTGAGTGGGTGATGGGTGGTGAGGTGGTTAGTGATGGGTGGTGGGGTGGTTATTGATAGGTGGTGGGGTGGTTAGTGAGTGATGGGTGGTGAGGTGGTTAGTGGTGGGTGGTGGGGTGGTTAGTGAGTGATGGGTGGTGGGGTGGTTTGTGATGGGTGGTGTGGTGGTTAGTGAGTGATGGGTGGTGAGGTGGTTAGTGATGGGTAGTGGGGTGGTTAGTGAAGGGTGGTGGGATGGTTAGTGAGTGATGGGTTGTGAGGTGGTTAGTGATGGGTGGTGGGGTGGTTAGTGATGGGGGGTGAGGTGGTTAGTGAGTGATGGGTGGTAGGGTGGTTAGTGAGTGATGGGTGGTGTGGTTAGTGAGTGATGGGTGGTGAGGTGGTTAGTGATGAGTGGTGGGGTGGTTAGTGAATGATGGGTGGTGAGATGGATAGTGAGTGATGGGTGGTGGGTGGGTAGTGAGTGATGGGTGGTGGGGTGGGTAGTGAGTGATGGGTGGTGGGGTGGTTGGTGAGTGATGGGTGATGGGGTGGTTGGTGAGTGATGGGTGGTGGGGTGGTTAGTGAGTGATGGGTGGTGGGGTGGTTAGTGAGTGATGGGTGGTGGAGTGGTTATTGATGGGTGGTGAGGTAGTTAGTTAATGATGGGTGGTGAGGTGGTAAGTGATGGGTGGTGGGGTGGTTAGTGATGGGTGGTGAGGTGGTGAGTGGGTGATGGGTGGTGAGGTGGTTAGTGATGGGTGGTGGGATGGTTTGTGATGGGTGGTGAGGTGGTTAGTGAGTGATGGGTGGTGGGTGGTTAGTGAGTGGTGGTTGGTGGGGTGGTTAATGAGTGATGGGTGGTGGGGTGGTTAGTGATGGGTGGTGAGGTGGTTAGTGAGTGATAAGTAGTGGGGTGGTTAGTGATGGGTGGTGGGGTGGTTAATGAGTGATGGGTGGTGAGGTGGTTAGTGAGTGATGGGTGGTGGGTGGTTAGTGAGTGATGGTTGGTGGGGTGGTTAGTGAGTGATGGGTGGTGAGGTGGTTAGAGAGTGATGGGTGGTGGGGTGGTTAGTGATGGGTGGTGGGTTGGTTAGTGATGGGTGGTGGGGTGGTTAGTGATGGATGGTGGGGTGGTTAGTGTGTGATGGGTGGTGAGGTGGTTAGTGAGTGATAGGTGGTGAGGTGGTTAGTGATTGGTGGTGGGGTAGTTAGTGGTTGGTGGTGGGGTGGCTAGTGATGGGTGGAGGGGTGGTTAGTGAGTGATGGGTGGTGAGGTGGTTAGTGAGTGATGGGTGATGGGGTGGCTAGTGAGTGATGGGTGGTGGGGTGATTAGTGATGGGTGCTGAGGTGGTTAGAGAGTGATGGGTGGTGAGTGGTTAGTGATGGGTGGTGGGGTGGTTCGTGATGAGTGGTGAGGTGGTTAGTGAGTGATGGGTGGTGGGTGGTTAGTGATGGGTGGTTGGGGGTAGGTTAGTGATGGGTGGTGAGTGGTGGGGTCGTTAGTGAGTGATGAGTGGTGGGTGGTGGGGTCGTTAGTGAGTGATGGGTGGTGAGGTTGTTAGTGATGGGTGGTGGGGTAGTTAGTAAGTGATGGGTGGTGGGGTGGTTAGTGAGTGATAGTAAGTGGGGTGGTTAGTGATGGGTGGTGGGGGGGTTAGTGAGTGATGGGTGGTAGGGTGGTTAATGAAGGGTGGTGGGGTGGTTAGTGAGTGATGGATGATGAGGTGGTTAGTGATGGGTAGTGTGGTGGTTAGTGAGTGATGGGTGGTGAGGTGGTTAGTGATGGGTGGTGGGGTTGTTAGTGATGGGTGGTGGGGTGGTTAGTGATGGGTGATGAGGTGGTTAGTGAGTGATGGGTGGTGTGGTGGTTAGTGATGGGTGGTGGGGTGGTTAGTGATGGGTGGTGGGGTGGTTAGGGATGGGTGGTGGGGTGGTTAGTGATAGTTGTGGGGTGGTTAGTGATAGTTGTGGGGTGGTTAGTGAGTGATGGGTGGTGAGGTGGTTAGTGATAGGTGATGGGGTGGATAGTGAGTGATGGGGGGTGGGGTGGTTAGTGATAGGTGGTGAGGTGGTTAGTGAGTGATGGGTGGTGAGCTGGTTAGTGATGGGTGGTGGGGTGGTTAGTGATGGGTAGTGGGGTGGTTAGTGAGTGATGGGTGGTGAGGTGGTTAGTGATGGGTGGTGGGGTGGTTAGTGATGGGTGGTGAGGTGGTTAGTGAGTGATGTGTGGTGGGGTGGTTAGTGAGTGATGGGTGGTGGGGTGGTTTAGTGATGGGTGGTGAGGTGGTTAGTGAGTGATGGGTGGTGGGTGGTTAGTGATGGGTGGTGGGGTGGTTAGTGATGAGTGGTGAGTGGTGAAGTGGTTAGTGAGTGATGGGTGGTGGGTGGTTAGTGATGGGTGGTGTGGTGGTTAGTGAGGGGTGGTGGGTGGTGGGGTGGTTAGTGAGTGATGGGTGGTGGGGTGGTTAGTGAGCGATAGGTGGTGAGGTGGTTAGTGATGGGTGGTGGGGTGGTTATTGAAGGGTGGTAGGGTGGTTAGTGAGTGATGGGTGGTGAGGTGGTTAGTGGTGGGTGGTGGGGTGGTTAGTGATGGGTGGTGTGGTGGTTAGTGAGTGATGGGTGGTGAGGTGGTTAGTTTTGGGTGGTGGGGTGGTTATTGATGGGTGGTGGGGTGGTTAGTGATGGGTGGTGGGGTGGTTAGTGAGTGATGGGTGGTGAGGTGGTTAGTGATGGGTGGTGGGGTGGTTAGTGATGGGTGGTGAGGTGGGTAGTGAGTGATGGGTGGTGAGGTGGTTAATGATGGGTGGTGGGGTGGTTAGTGATGGGTGGTGAGGTAGTTAGTGAGTGATGGGTGGTAGGGTGGTTAGTGAGTGATGGGTGGTGTGGTTAGTGAGTGATGGGTGGTGAATTGGTTAGTGATGAGTGGTGGGGTGGTTAATAAGTGATAGGTGGTGAGGTGGTTAGTGAGTGATGCGTGGTGGGGTGGTTAGTGAGTGATGGGTGGTGGGGTGGTTTGTGAGTGATGGGTGATGGGGTGGTTAGTGAGTGATGGGTGGTGGGGTGGTTAGGGAGTGATGGGTGGTGGGGTGGTTAGTGAGTGATGGGTGGTGGAGTGGTTAGTGATGGGTGGTGAGGTGGTTAGTGAATGATGGGTGGTGAGGTGGTTAGTGATGGGTGGTGGGGTGGTTAGTGATGGGTGGTGAGGTGGTGAGTGGGTGATGGGTGGTGAGGTGGTTAGTGATGGGTGGTGGGGTGGTTAGTGATGGGTGGTGGGGTGGTTAGGGATGGGTGGTGGGGTGGTTAGTGATAGTTGTGGGGTCGTTAGTGAGTGATGGGTGGTGAGGTGGTTAGTGATGGGTGGTGGGGTGGTTAGTGATAGGTGATGGGGTGGTTAGTGAGTGATGGGGGGTGGGGTGGTTAGTGATGGGTGGTGAGGTGGCTAGTGAGTGATGGGTGGTGAGCTGGTTAGTGATGGGTGGTGGGGTGGTTAGTGACGGGTGGTGTGGTGGTTAGTGAGTGATGGGTGGTGAGGTGGTTAGTGATGGGTGGTGGGGTGGTTAGTGATGGGTGGTGAGGTGGTTAGTGAGTGATGGGTGGTAGGGTGGTTAGTGATGGATGGTGGGGTGGTTAGCGAGTGATGGGTGGTGAGGTGGTTTGTGAGTGATAGGTAGTGAGGTGGTTAGTGATAGGTGGTGGGGTGGTTAGTGGTGGGTGGTGGGGTGGCTATTGATGGGTGGTGGGGTGGTGGTAAGTGAGTGATGGGTGGTGAGGTGGTTAGTGAGTGATGGGTGATGGGGTGGTTAGTGAGTGATGGGTGGTGGGGTGGTTAGTGATGGGTGCTGAGGTGGTTAGAGAGTGATGGGTGGTGAGTGGTTAGTGATGGGTTGTGGGGTGGTTAGTGATGGGTGGTGAGTGGTGGGGTCGTTGGTGAGTGATGGGTGGTGAGGTTGTTAGTGATGGGTGGTGAGGTGGTTAGTGAGTGATGGGTGGTGGGGTGGTTAGTGAGCGATGGGTAGCAGGGTGGTTAGTGATGGGTGGTGGGGTGGTTAGTGAGTGATGGGTGGTAGGGTGGTTAATGATAGGTGGTGGGGTGGTTAGTAAGTGATGGATGATGAGGTGGTTAGTGATGGGTGGTGTGGTGGTTAGTGAGTGATGGGTGGTGTGGTGGTTAGTGATGGGTGGTGGGGTGGTTAGTGATGGGTGGTGGGGTGGTTAGGGATGGGTGGTGGGGTGGTTAGTGATAGTTGTGGGGTCGTTAATGAGTGATGGGTGGTGAGGTGGTTAGTGATGGGTGGTGGGGGGTTTAGTGATGGGTGATGAGGTGGTTAGTGAGTGATGGGTGGTGTGGTGGTTAGTGTTGGGTGGTGGGGTGGTTAGTGATGGGTGGTGGGGTGGTTAGGGATGGGTGGTGGGGTGGTTAGTGATAGTTGTGGGGTCGTTAGTGAGTGATGGGTGGTGAGGTGGTTAGTGATGGGTGGTGGGGTGGTTAGTGATAGGTGATGGGGTGGTTAGTGAGTGATGGGGGGTGGGGTGGTTAGTGATGGGTGGTGAGGTGGTTAGTGAGTGATGGGTGGTGAGCTGGTTAGTGATGGGTGGTGGGGTGGTTAGTGACGGGTGGTGTGGTGGTTAGTGAGTGATGGGTGGTGAGGTGGTTAGTGATGGGTGGTGGGGTGGTTAGTGATGGGTGGTGAGGTGGTTAGTGAGTGATGGGTGGTAGGGTGGTTAGTGATGGATGGTGGGGTGGTTAGTGATGGGTGGTGGGGTGGTTAGGGTTGGGTGGTGGGGTGGTTAGTGAGTGATTGGTGGTGAGGTGGTTAGTGATGGGTGGTGGGGTGGTTAGTGATGGGTGATGGGGTGGTTAGTGAGTGATGGGGGGTGGGGTGGTTAGTGATGGGTGGTGAGGTGGTTAGTGAGTGATGGGTGGTGAGGTGGTTAGTGATGGATGGTGGGGTGGTTAGTGATGGGTGGTGAGGTGGTTAGTGAGTGATGGGTGGTAGGGTGGTTAGTGAGTGATGGGTGGTGTGGTTAGTGAGTGATGGGTGGTGAGGTGGTTAGTGAGTGATGGGTGTTAGGGTGGTTAGTGATGGGTGATGAGGTGGTTAGTGAGTGATGGGTGATGAGGTGGTTAGTGATGCGTGGTGGGGTAGTTAGTGATGGGTGGTGGGGTGGTTAGGGATGGGTGGTGGGGTGGTTAGTGATAGTTGGTGGGGTGGTTAGTGAGTGATGGGTGGTGAGGTGGTTAGTGAATGGTGGTGGGGTGGTTAGTGATGGGTGATGGGGTGGTTAGTGAGTGATGGGGGGTGGGGTGGTTAGTGATGGGTGGTGAGGTGGTTAGTGAGTGATGGGTGGTGAGGTGGCTAGTGATGGGTGGTGGGGTGGTTAGTGATGGGTGGTGGGGTGGTTAGTGAGTGATGGGTGGTGAGGTGGTTAGTGATGGGTGGTGGGGTGGTTAGTGAAGGGTGGTGAGGTGGTTAGTGAGTGATGGGTGGTAGGGTGGTTAGTGAGTGATGGGTGGTGTGGTTAGTGAGTGATGGGTGGTGAGGTGGTTAGTGATGAGTGGTGGGGTGGTTAGTGAGTGATGGGTGGTGAGGTGGATAGTGAGTGATGGGTGGTGGGTGGGTAGTGAGTGATGGGTGGTGAGGTGGTTAGTGAGTGATGGGTGGCGGGGTGGTTAATGAGTGATGGGTGGTGAGGTGGATAGTGAGTGATGGGTGGTGGGTGGGTAGTGAGTGAAGGGTGGTGAGGTGGTTAGTGAGTGATGGGTGGTGAGGTGGTTAGTGATAGGTGGTGGGGTGGTTTGTGATGGGTGCTGAGGTGGTTAGTGAGTGATGGGTGGTGAGTGGTTAGTGAGTGGTGGTTGGTGGGGTGGTTAGTGAGTGATGGGTGGTGGGGTGGTTAGTGATGGGTGGTGAGGTGGTTAGTGAGTGATGGGTAGTGGGGTGGTTAGTGATGGGTGGTGGGGTGGTTAATGAGTGATGGGTGGTGAGGTGGTTAGTGAGTGATGGGTGGAGGGTGGTTAGTGAGTGATGGTTGGTGGGGTGGTTATTGAGTGAAAGGTGGTGGAGTGGTTAGTGATGGGTGGTGAGGTGGTTAGTGAGTGATGGCTGGTGAGGTGGTTAGTGATGGGTGGTGGGGTGGTTAGTGATGGGTGGTGAGGTGGTTAGTGGGTGATGGGTGGTGAGGTGGTTAGTGATAGGTGATGGGGTGGTTAGTGATGGGTGGTGAGGTGGTTAGTGAATGATGGGTAGGGGTGGTTAGTGAGTAGTGGTTGGTGGGGTGGTTAGTGAGTGATGAATGGTGGGGTGGTTAGTGATGGGTGGTGAGGTGGTTAGTGAGTGATGGGTGGTGGGGTGGTTAATGATGGGTTGTGGGGTGGTTAGTGAGTGATGGGTGGTGAGGTGGTTAGTGAGTGATGGGTGGTGGGTGGTTAGTGAGTGATGGTTGGTGGGGTGGTTAGTGAGTGATGGGTGGTGAGGTGGTTAGTGAGTGATGGGTGGTGAGGTGGTTAGTGAGTGATGTGTGGTGGGGTGGTTAGTGAGTGATGGATGGTGGGGTGGTTAGTGATAGGTGGTGTGGTGGTTAGTGATGGATGGTGGGGTGATTAGTGAGTGATGGGTGGTGAGGTGGTTAGTGAGTGATGTGTGGTGGGGTGGTTAGTGAGTGATGGGTGGTGGGGTGGTTAGTGATGAGTGGTGAGTGGTGAAGTGGTTAGTGAGTGATGGGTGGTGGGTGGTTAGTGAGTGATGGGTGGTGGGTGGTTAGTGATGGGTGGTGTGGTGGTTAGTGAGGGGTGGTGGGTGGTGGGGTCGTTAGTGAGTGATGGGTGGTGGGGTGGTTAGTGAGCGATGGGTGGTGAGGTGGTTAGTGATGGGTGGTGGGGTGGTTATTGATGGGTGGTAGGGTGGTTAGTGAGTGATGGGTGGCGAGGTGGTTAGTGGTGGGTGGTGGGGTGGTTAGTGATGGGTGGTGGGGAGGTTAGTGAGTGATGGGTGGTGGGGTGGTTTGTGATGGGTGGTGTGGTGGTTAGTGAGTGATGGGTGGTGAGGTGGTTAGTTTTGGGTGGTGGGGTGGTTAGTGATGGGTGGTGGGGTGGTTAGTGATGGGTGGTGGGGTGGATAGTGAGTGATGGGTGGTGAGGTGGTTAGTGATGGGTGGTGGGGTGGTTAGTGATGGGTGGTGAGGTGGGTAGTGAGTGATGGGTGGTGAGGTGGTTAATGATGGGTGGTGGGGTGGTTAGTGATGGGTGGTGAGGTGGTTAGTGAGTGATGGGTGGTAGGGTGGTTAGTGAGTGATGGGTGGTGTGGTTAGTGAGTGATGGGTGGTGAATTGGTTAGTGATGAGTGGTGGGGTGGTTAATGAGTGATAGGTGGTGAGGTGGATAGTGAGTGATGGGTGGTGGGTGGGTAGTGAGTGATGGGTGGTGAGGTGGTTAGTGAGTGATGCGTGGTGGGGTGGTTAGTGAGTGATGGGTGGTGGGGTGGTTTGTGAGTGATGGGTGATGGGGTGGTTAGTGAGTGATGGGTGGTGGGGTGGTTAGGGAGTGATGGGTGGTGGGGTGGTTAGTGAGTGATGGGTGGTGGAGTGGTTAGTGATGGGTGGTGAGGTGGTTAGTGAATGATGGGTGGTGAGGTGGTTAGTGATGGGTGGTGGGGTGGTTAGTGATGGGTGGTGAGGTGGTGAGTGGGTGATGGGTGGTGAGGTGGTTAGTGATGGGAGGTGGGGTGGTTTGTGATGGATGGTGAGGTGGTTAGTGAGTGATGGGTGGTGGGTGGTTAGTGAGTGGTGGTTTGTGGGGTGGTTAGTGAGTGATGGGTGGTGGGGTGGTTAGTGATGGGTGGTGAGGTGGTTAGTGAGTGATGGGTAGTGGGGTGGTTAGTGATGGGTGGTGGGGTTGTTAATGAGTGATGGGTGGTGAGGTGGTTAGTGAGTGATGGGTGGTGGGTGGTTAGTGAGTGATGGTTGGTGGGGTGGTTAGTGAGTGATGGGTGGTGAGGTGGTTAGAGAGTGATGGGTGGTGGGGTGGTTAGTGATGGGTGGTGGGGTGGTTAGTGATGGGTGGTGGGGTGGTTAGTGATGGATGGTGGGGTGGTTAGTGAGTGATGGGTGGTGAGGTGGTTAGTGAGTGATAGGTGGTGAGGTGGTTAGTGATAGGTGGTGGGGTGGTTAGTGGTGGGGTGGCTAGTGATATGTGGTGGGGTGGTTAGTGAGTGATGGGTGGTGAGGTGGTTAGTGAGTGATGGGTGATGGGGTGGTTAGTGAGTGATGGGTGGTGGGGTGGTTAGTGATGGGTGCTGAGGTGGTTAGAGAGTGATGGGTGGTGAGTGGTTAGTGATGGGTGGTGGGGTGGTTAGTGATGAGTGGTGAGGTGGTTAGTGAGTGATGGGTGGTGGGTAGTTAGTGATGGGTGGTGGGGTGGTTAGTGATGGGTGGTGAGTGGTGGGGTCGTTAGTCACTTATGGGTGGTGGGTGACGGGGTCGTTAGTGAGTGATGGGTGGTGAGGTTGTTAGTGATGGGTGGTGGGGTGGTTAGTGAGTGATGGGTGGTGGGGTGGTTAGTGAGTGATGGGTAGTGGGGTGGTTAGTGATGGGTGGTGGGGTGGTTAGTGAGTGATGGGTGGTAGAGTGGTTAATGATGGGTGGTGGGGTGGTTAGTGAGTGATGGATGATGAGGTGGTTAGTGATGGGTGGTGTGGTGGTTAGTGAGTGATGGGTGGTGAGGTAGTTAGTGATTGGTGGTGGGCTTGTTAGTGATGGGTGGTGTGGTGGTTAGTGATGGGTGGTGGGGTGGTTAGTGATGGGTGGTGGGGTGGTTAGGGATGGGTGGTGGGGTGGTTAGTGATAGTTGTGGGGTGGTTAGTGAGTGATGGGTGGTGAGGTGGTTAGTGATGGGTGGTGGGGTGGTTAGTGATAGGTGATGGGGTGGTTAGTGAGTGATGGAGGGTGGGGTGGTTAGTGATGGGTGGTGAGGTGGTTAGTGAGTGATGGGTGGTGAGTTGGTTAGTGATGGGTGGTGGGGTGGTTAGTGATGGGTGGTGGGGTGGTTAGTGAGTGATGGGTGGTGAGATGGTTAGTGATGGGTGGTGGGGTGGTTAGTGATGGGTGGTGAGGTGGTTAGTGAGTGATGGGTGGTAGGGTGGTTAGTGATGGGTGGTGGGGTGGTTAGTGATGGGTGGTGGGGTGGTTAGGGTTGGGTGGTGGGGTGGTTAGTGATAGTTGGTGGGGTGGTTAGTGAGTGATGGGTGGTGAGGTGGTTAGTGATGGGTGGTGGGGTGGTTAGTGATGGGTGATAGGGTGGTTAGTGAGTGATGGGGGGTGGGGTGGTTAGTGATGGGTGGTGAAGTGGTTAGTGAGTGATGGGTGGTGAGGTGGTTAGTGATGGGTGGTGGGGTGGTTAGTGATGGGTGGTGGGGTGGTTAGTGAGTGATGGGTGGTGAGGTGGTTAGTGATGGTTGGTGGGGTGGTTAGTGATGGGTGGTGAGGTGATTAGTGAGTGATGGGTGGTAGGGTGGTTAGTGAGTGATGGGTGGTGTGGTTAGTGAGTGATAGGTGGTTAGTGATGAGTGGTGGGGCGGTTAGTGAGTGATGGGTGGTGAGGTGGATAGTGAGTGATGGGTGGTGGGTGGGTAGTGGGTGATGGGTGGTGAGGTGGTTAGTGAGTGATGGGTGGCGGGGTGGTTAGTGAGTGATGGGTGGTGGGGTGGTTTGTGAGTGATGGGTGATGGGGTGGTTACTGAGTGATGGGTGGTGGGGTGGTTAGTGAGTGATGGGTGGTTGGGTGGTTAGTGAGTGATGGGTGGTGGAGTGGTTAGTGATGGGTGGTGAGGTGGTTAGTGAGTGATGGGTGGTGAGGTGGTTAGTGATGGGTGGTGGGGTGGTTAGTGATGGGTGGTGGGGTGGTTAGTGAGTGATGGGTGGTGAGGTGGTTAGTGATGGGTGGTGGGGTGGTTAGTGATGGGTGGTGAGGTGGTTAGTGAGTGATGGGTGGTAGGGTGCTTAGTGACGGGTGGTGGAGTGGTTAGTGATGGGTGGTGGGGTGGTTAGGGTTGGGTGGTGGGGTGGTTAGTGATAGTTGGTGGGGTGGTTAGTGAGTGATGGGTGGTGAGGTGGTTAGTGATGGGTGGTGGGGTGGTTAGTGATGGGTGATAGGGTGGTTAGTGAGTGATGGGGGGTGGGGTGGTTAGTGATGGGTGGTGAAGTGGTTAGTGAGTGATGGGAGGTGAGGTGGTTAGTGATGGGTGGTGGGGTGGTTGGTGATGGGTGGTGAGGTGATTAGTGAGTGATGGGTGGTAGGGTGGTTAGTGAGTGATGGGTGGTGTGGTTAGTGAGTGATGGGTGGTGAGGTGGTTAGTGATGAGAGGTGAGGCGGTTAGTGAGTGATGGGTGGTGAGGTGGATAGTGAGTGATGGGTGGTGGGTGGGTAGTGAGTGATGGGTGGTGAGGTGGTTAGTGAGTGATGGGTGGCGGGGTGGTTAGTGAGTGATGGGTGGTGGGGTGGTTTGTGAGTGATGGGTGATGGGGTGGTTACTGAATGATGGGTGGTGAGGTGGTTAGTGAGTGATGGGTGGTGGGGTGGTTAGTGAGTGATGGGTGGTGGAGTGGTTAGTGATGGGTGGTGAGGTGGTTAGTGAGTGATGGGTGGTGAGGTGGTTAGTGATGGGTGGTTGGGTGGTTAGTGATGGGTAGTGAGGTGGTTAGTGGGTAATGGGTGGTGAGGTGGTTAGTGGTGGGTGGTCAGTGATAGGTGGTGAGGTGGTTAGTGAGTGATGGGTGGTGGGTGGTTAGTGAGTGGTTGTTGGTGGGGTGGTTAGTGAGTGATGGATGGTGGGGTAGTTAGTGATGGGTGGTGAGGTGGTTAGTGAGAGATGGGTGGTGGGGTGGTTAGTGACGGGTGGTGGGATGATTAGTGAGTGATGGGTGGTGAGGAGGTGAGTGATGGGTGGTGGGTGGTTAGTGAGTGATGGTTGGTGGGATGGTTAGTGAGTGATGGGTGGTGAGGTGGTTAGTGAGTGATAGGTGGTGAGGTGGTTAGTGATGGGTGGTGGGGCGGTTAGTGGTGGGTGGTGGGGTGGCTAGTGATGGGTGGTGGGGTGGTTAGTGAGTGATGGGTGGTGAGGTGGTTAGTGAGTGATAGGTGGTGAGGTGGTTAGTGATGGGTGGTGAGTGGTTAGTGATGGGTGGTGGGGTGGTTAGTGATGAGTGGTAAGGTGGTTAGTGAGTGATGGGTGGTGGGTGGTTAGTGATGGGTTGTGGGGTGGTTAGTGATGGGTGGTGAGTGGTGGGGTCGTTAGTGAGTGATGGGTGGTGAGGTTGTTAGTGATGGGTGGTGGGGTGGTTAGTGAGTGATGGGTGGTGGGGTGGTTAGTGAGTGATGGGTAGTGTGGTGGTTAGTGATGGGTAGTGGGGTGGTTAGTAAGTGATGGGTGGTAGGGTGGTTAATGATGGGTGGTGGGGTGGTTAGTGAGTGATGGATGATGAGGTGGTTAGTGATGGGTGGTGGGGTGGTTAGTGAGTGATAAGTGGTGAGGTGGTTAGTGATGGGTGGTGGGGTTGTTAGTGATGGGTGGTGGGGTGGTTAGTGATGGGTGATGAGGTGGTTAGTGAGTGATGGGTGGTGAGGTGGTTAGTGATGGGTGGTGGGGTGGTTAGTGATGGGTGGTGGGGTGGTTAGGGATGGGTGGTGGGGTGGTTTGTGATAGTTGGTGGGGTGGTTAGTGAGTGATAGGTGGTGAGGTGGTTAGTGATGGGTGGTAGGGTGGTTAGTGATGGGTGATGGGAAGGTTAGTGAGTGATGGGCAGTGGGGTGGTTAGTGATGGGTGGTGAGGTGGTTAGTGAGTGATGGGTGGTGAGGTGGTTAGTGAGTGATGGGTGGTGAGGTGGTTAGTGATAGGTGGTGTGGTGGTTAGTGATGGGTGGTGGGGTTGTTAGTGAGTGATGGGTGATGAGGTGGTTAGTGATGGGTGGTTGGGTGGTTAGTGATGGGTGGTGAGGTGGTTAGTGAGTGATGGGTGGTAGGGGTGTTAGTGATGGGTGATGAGGTGGTTAGTGAGTGATGGGTGGTGAGGTGGTTAGTGATGGGTGGTGGGGTGGTTAGTGATGGGTGGTGGGGTGGTTAGGGATGGGTGGTGGGGTGGTTAGTGATAGTTGGTGGGGTGGTTAGTGAGTGATGGGTGGTGAGGTAGTTAGTGATGGGTGGTGGGGTGGTTAGTGATTAGTGATGGGGTGGTTAGTGAGTGATGGGGGGTGGGGTGGTTAGTGATGGGTGGTGAGGTGGTTAGTGAGTGATGGGTGGTGAGGTGGTTAGTGATGGGTGGTGGGGTGGTTAGTGATGGGTGGTGGGGTGGTTATTGAGTGATGGGTGGTGAGGTGGTTAGTGATGGGTGGTGGGGTGGTTAGTGATGGGTGGTGAGGTGGTTAGTGAGTAATGGGTGGTGAGGTGGTTAGTGATGGGTGGTGGGGTGGTTAGTGATGGGTGGTGAGGTGGTTAGTGGGAGATGGGTGGTGAGGTGGTTAGTGATGGGTGGTGGGGTGGTCAGTGATGGGTGGTGAGGTGGTTAGTGATGGGTGGTGGGGTGGTTATTGATGGGTCGTGGGGTGGTTAGTGAGTGATGGGTGGTGAGGTGGTTAGTGATGGGTGGTGGGGTGGTTAGTGATGGGTGGTGAGGTGGTTAGTGATGGATGGTGGGGTGGTTAGTGAGTGATGGGTGGTGAGGTGGTTAGTGAGTGATGGGTGGTGGGGTGGTTAGTGAGTGATGGGTGGTGGGGTGGTTAGTGATGGGTGGTGAGGTGGTTAGTGAGTGATGGGTGGTGGGTGGTTAGTGATGGGTGGTGGGGTGGTTAGTGATGAGTGGTGAGTGGTGAGGTGGTTAGTGAGTGATGGGTGGTGGGTGGTTAGTGATGGGTTGTGGGGTGGTTAGTGAGGGGTGGTGGGTTGTGGGGTTGTTAGTGAGTGATTCGTGGTGAGGTGGTTAGTGTTGGGTGGTGGGATGGTTAGTGAGCGATGGGTGGTGGGGTGGTTAGTGATGTGGGATATTTGGGTTTGATTCTGATTAATTAATAATTAAAGTAGTAAATTAAATTACGAAGGACCACCCGCTTTTAAAGTAAAGAGGGAAACTGAGAATTTCAGATCATTAGATAAAATTCTAGAGAAAACCAGTGACTATGGATATAACTAGAAAGTATGATCATAAGAATAATTAATGGGCTGTATTATTAAAACCAAACCTCAAACACCTACATTGGGGGGTTATTACTGGAGGTCAGTACGTCCAGGAATCAGTGTGGTTCGTTCACTAATTATATTAATAATAATCTAATCCTATAATTAATGTTGAATATAATATTATTCATACAAAGAAGAACTTGAATATGAGCATAATAATGAGTTACAGTAAATCACACATTATGTTGTACATTCTGAATGTATCAAATTGCAAAGTTATGAATAAAAGAAATAAGCCTTAGCTGGTAATAGATTCCTTTAGATAACCCTGGCAGTCCTCTTAATCTCCAAGTCTGGTACACCGACGAATGACACGGTTAGCATGGAGAAAACAGCGTGAGGAATTCGTCTCTCGAGCTGCAAGATAAATAACTACCAGTAGCAATTGATTTAACTACTCAATACATATTCAAGATTATTGATATCTACAGATAGAATTCTAATCACCTGTTATTAGGTGTTGTCTTGCCGCGTGACGTGCAATCACCCTGCCATTAATACACTTATAAATGATGCATCAAATAAAAGTACTTAACTGTGGGCACTGTGTAAGTATTAAGATTGCCGTAATTACGTATCCCAAATTCAGGTGAGCTTATCCTGGATTTGTACGTCTCAAGTTGACTGATCACGTGTCGTCAGGAACCAAGTCTAGGGGCCCTTATTTAACACCAGCACTAGTTGAAGATATTATCTGCAAGGTCGTTCACGCCTCACAGTGGCGGCTTTCATCTGTGGATAGACACACGTGTCCTATTTGCTGGACAATGGCGTCTTTTGTGAGTACGGTAAGCGCAGGTCTGCCTCTCTTCGGTTCCCCACGTGTACGTGTACCGACTCCCTCACCGACTGAGCATGGCGTCGCGTCCCTCCCCCCACGCCGAGTCGACGTTCATTACACAAATTATTGGCATGAACATTAATATTTCTCGCATTCGCGCTTGAAACTCTAAAGACTGGACGGGTTTATTATTTAGAGGAACGGAATATTATTATTTAACTATTTAAGAATAGTAAAGATACAAGGGAGAGGAATTAATGTCTCCCCATAGCATTCATTGATGACGCTACCTCTATCGCGAGGTAAACGTTTTGATTCTAAAGATCTATTCGGCCTTTAGTTAGAGAACAATTCGTCTGCAATCAGTTGTCATACAGAATGCTTTAATTATGGAGAATCGTATTTAATTCTCACACAAATTGTATATAATGTGTTTTACTGTAAAGAAATCTGACGCAATACTGGCGTCAGATGACGTGAGAATTCTAGCCTAATGCACAGATGAATTATTAGTACAGGAGAATTCTACGAGTTGTTAATTTTACTTACTACAATATTAATATGGTTAGTAATAAGTAATGAGAATACAACAATGCTGTATTCGATGTTGGAAATATCCAACAAGTGATGGGTGGTGGGGTCGTTAGTGAGTGATTGGTGGTGAGGTTGTTAGTGAGTGATGGGTGGTGGGGTGGTTAGAGAGTGATGGGTGGTGGGGTCGTTAGTGATGGGGTGGTGGGGTGGTTAGTGAGTGACGGGTGGTGGGGTGGTTAGTGATGGGTGGTGAGGTGGTTAGTGAGTGATGGGTGGTGGGAGGTTAGTGATGGGTGGTGGGGTGGTTAGTGATGAGTGGTGAAAGGTGAAGTGGTTAGTGAGTGATGGGTGGTGGGTGCTTAGTGATGGGTGGTGTGGTGGTTAGTGAGGGGTGGTGGGTGGTGGGGTCGATAGTGAGTGATGGGTGGTGGGGTGGTTAGTGATGGGTGGTGAGGTGGTTAGTGAGTGATGGGTGGTGAGGTGGTTAGTGATGGGTGGTGGGGTGGTTTTTGATGGGTCGTGGGGTGGTTAGTGAGTAATGGGTGGTGAGGTGGTTAGTGATGGGTGGTGGGGTGATTAGTGATGGGTGGTGGGGTGGTTAGTGAGTGATGGGTGGTGGGGTGGTTAGTGATGGGTGGTGTGGTGGTTAGTGAGTGATGGGTGGTGAGGTGGTTAGTGATGGGTGGTGGGGTGGTTAGTGATGGGTGGTGGGGTGGTTAGTGAGTAATGGGTGGTGAGGTGGTTAGTGAGTGATGGGATGTAGAGTGGTTAGCGAGTGATGGGTGGTGTGGTTAGTGAGTGATTGGTGGTGAGGTGGTTAGTGATGAGTGGTGGGGTGGTTAGTGAGTGATGGGTGGTGGGGTGTTTAGTGAGTGATGTGTGGTGGAGTGGATAGTGATGGGTGGTGAGGTGGTTAGTGGGGGATGGGTGGTGAGGTGGTTAGTGATGGGTGGTGGGGTGGTTTGTGATGGATGGTGAGGTCGTGAGTGGGTGATGGGTGGTGAGGTGGTTAGTGATGGGTGGTGGGTTGGTTCGTGATGGGTGGTGAGGTGGTTAGTGAGTGATGGGTGGTGGGTGGTTAGTGAGTGGTGGTTGGTGGGGTGGTTAGTGAGTGATGGGTGGTGGGGTGGTTAGTGATGGGTGGTGAGGTGGTTAGTGAGTGATGGGTAGTGGGGTGGTTAGTGATGGGTGGTGGGGTGGTTAATGAGTGATGGGTGGTGAGGTGGTTAGTGAGTGATGGGTAGTGGGTGGATAGTGAGTGATGGATGGTGAGGTGGTTTGTGAGTGATGGATGCTAGGGTGGTTAGTGAGTGATGGGTGGTGAGGTGGTTAGTGAGTGATGGGTGGTGGGGTGGTTAGTGATGGGTGGTGGGGTGATTAGTGATAGTTGGTGGGGTGGTTAGTGAGTGATGGGTGGTGAGGTGGTTAGTGATGGGTGGTGGGGTGGTTAGTGATTAGTGATGGGGTGGTTAGTGAGTGATGGGGGGTGGGGTGGTTAGTGATGGGTGGTGAGGTGGTTAGTGAGTGATGGGTGGTGAGGTGGTTAGTGATGGGTGGTGGGGTGGTTAGTGATGGGTGGTGGGGTGGTTAGTGAGTGATGGGTGGTGAGGTGGTTAGTGATGAGTGGTGGGGTGGTTAGTGAGTGATGGGTGGTGAGGTGGTTAGTGAGTGATGGGTAGTGGGTGGATAGTGAGTGATGGATGGTGAGGTGGTTTGTGAGTGATGGATGCTAGGGTGGTTAGTGAGTGATGGGTGGTGAGGTGGTTAGTGAGTGATGGGTGGTGGGGTGGTTAGTGATGGGTGGTGGGGTGATTAGTGATAGTTGGTGGGGTGGTTAGTGAGTGATGGGTGGTGAGGTGGTTAGTGATGGGTGGTGGGGTGGTTAGTGATTAGTGATGGGGTGGTTAGTGAGTGATGGGGGGTGGGGTGGTTAGTGATGGGTGGTGAGGTGGTTAGTGAGTGATGGGTGGTGAGGTGGTTAGTGATGGGTGGTGGGGTGGTTAGTGATGGGTGGTGGGGTGGTTAGTGAGTGATGGGTGGTGAGGTGGTTAGTGATGAGTGGTGGGGTGGTTAGTGAGTGATGGGTGGTGAGGTGGATAGTGAGTGATGGGTGGTGGGTGGGTAGTGAGTGATGGGTGTTGAGGTGGTTAGTGAGTGATGGGCGGCGGGGTGGTTAGTGAGTGATGGGTGGTGGGGTGGTTAGTGAGTGATGGGTGGTGTGGTTAGTGAGTGATGGGTGGTAAGGTGGTTAGTGATGACTGGTGGGGTGGTTAGTGAGTGATGGGTGGTGACGTGGATAGTGAGTGATGGGTGGTGGGTGGGTAGTGAGCGATGGGTGTTGAGGTGGTTAGTGAGTGATGGGCGGCGGGGTGGTTAGTGAGTGATGGGTGGTGGGGTAGTTTGTGAGTGATGGGTGGTGAGGTGGTTAGTGATGGGTGGTATGGTGGTTAGTGATGGGTGGTGAGGTGGTTAGTGGGAGATGGGTGGTGAGGTGGTTAGTGATGGGTGGTGGGGTGGTCAGTGATGGGTGGTGAGGTGGTTAGTGATTGATGGGTGGTGGGTGGTTAGTGAGTGGTGGTTGGTGGGGTGGTTAGTGAGTTAATGGGTGGTGGGGTAGTTAGTGATGGGTGGTGAGGTGGTTAGCGAGTGATGGGTGGTGGGGTGGTTAGTGATTGGTGGTGGGGTGGTTAGTGAGTGATGGGTAGTGAGGAGGTTAATGAGTGATGGGTGGTGGGTGGTTAGTGAATGATGGTTGGTGGGATGGTTAGTGAGTGATGGGTGGTGAGGTGGTTAGTGAGTGATGGGTGGTGGGGTGGTTAGTGATGGGTGGTAGGGTGGTTAGTGATGGGTGGTGGGGTGGTTATTGAGTGATGGGTGGTGGGAGGTTAGTGATGGGTGGTGGGGTGGTTAGTGATGAGTAGTGAAAGGTGAAGTGGTTAGTGAGTGATGGGTGGTGGGTGCTTAGTGATGGGTGGTGTGGTGGTTAGTGAGGGGTGGTGGGTGGTGGGGTCGTTAGTGAGTGATGGGTGGTGGGGTGGTTAGTGATGGGTGGTGAGGTGGTTAGTGTGTGATGGGTGGTGAGGTGGTTAGTGATGGGTGGTGGGGTGGTTTTTGATGGGTCGTGGGGTGGTTAGTGAGTAGTGGGTGGTGAGGTGGTTAGTGATGGGTGGTGGGGTGATTAGTGATGGGTGGTGGGGTGGTTAGTGAGTGATGGGTGGTGGGGTGGTTAGTGATGGGTGGTGTGGTGGTTAGTGAGTGATGGGTGGTGAGGTGGTTAGTGATGGGTGGTGGGGTGGTTAGTGATGGGTGGTGGGGTGGTTAGTGAGTAATGGGTGGTGAGGTGGTTAGTGAGTGATGGGATGTAGAGTGGTTAGCGAGTGATGGGTGGTGTGGTTAGTGAGTGATGGGTGGTGAGGTGGTTAGTGATGAGTGGTGGGGTGGTTAGTGAGTGATAGGTGGTGGGGTGTTTAGTGAGTGATGTGTGGTGGAGTGGTTAGTGATGGGTGGTGAGGTGGTTAGTGGGGGATGGGTGGTGAGGTGGTTAGTGATGGGTGGTGGGGTGGTTAGTGATGGGTGGTGAGGTCGTGAGTGGGTGATGGGTGGTGAGGTGGTTAGTGATAGGTGGTGGGTTGGTTCGTGATGGGTGGTGAGGTGGTTAGTGAGTGATGGGTGGTGGGTGGTTAGTGAGTGGTGGTTGGTGGGGTGGTTAGTGAGTGATGGGTGGTGGGGTGGTTAGTGATGGGTGGTGAGGTGGTTAGTGAGTGATGGGTAGTGGGGTGGTTAATGATGGGTGGTGGGGTGGTTAATGAGTGATGGGTGGTGAGGTGGTTAGTGAGTGATGGGTAGTGGGTGGTTAGTGAGTGATGGATGGTGAGGTGGTTTGTGAGTGATGGATGCTAGGGTGGTTAGTGAGTGATGGGTGGTGAGGTGGTTAGTGAGTGATGGGTGGTGGGGTGGTTAGTGATGGGTGGTGGGGTGATTAGTGATAGTTGGTGGGGTGGTTAGTGAGTGATGGGTGGTGAGGTGGTTAGTGATGGGTGGTGGGGTGGTTAGTGATTAGTGATGGGGTGGTTAGTGAGTGATGGGGGGTGGGGTGGTTAGTGATGGGTGGTGAGGTGGTTAGTGAGTGATGGGTGGTGAGGTGGTTAGTGATGGGTGGTGGGGTGGTTAGTGATGGGTGGTGGGGTGGTTAGTGAGTGATGGGTGGTGAGGTGGTTAGTGATGAGTGGTGGGGTGGTTAGTGAGTGATGGGTGGTGAGGTGGATAGTGAGTGATGGGTGGTGGGTGGGTAGTGAGTGATGGGTGTTGAGGTGGTTAGTGAGTGATGGGCGGCGGGGTGGTTAGTGAGTGATGGGTGGTGGGGTGGTTAGTGAGTGATGGGTGGTGTGGTTAGTGAGTGATGGGTGGTAAGGTGGTTAGTGATGACTGGTGGGGTGGTTAGTGAGTGATGGGTGGTGACGTGGATAGTGAGTGATGGGTGGTGGGTGGGTAGTGAGCGATGGGTGTTGAGGTGGTTAGTGAGTGATGGGCGGCGGGGTGGTTAGTGAGTGATGGGTGGTGGGGTGGTTTGTGAGTGATGGGTGGTGAGGTGGTTAGTGATGGGTGGTATGGTGGTTAGTGATGGGTGGTGAGGTGGTTAGTGGGAGATGGGTGGTGAGGTGGTTAGTGATGGGTGGTGGGGTGGTCAGTGATGGGTGGTAAGGTGGTTAGTGATTGATGGGTGGTGGGTGGTTAGTGAGTGGTGGTTGGTGGGGTGGTTAGTGAGTTAATGGGTGGTGGGGTAGTTAGTGATGGGTGGTGAGGTGGTTAGCGAGTGATGGGTGGTGGGGTGGTTAGTGATTGGTGGTGGGGTGGTTAGTGAGTGATGGGTGGTGAGGAGGTTAGTGAGTGATGGGTGGTGGGTGGTTAGTGAATGATGGTTTGTGGGATGGTTAGTGAGTGATGGGTGGTGAGGTGGTTAGTGAGTGATGGGTGGTGGGGTGGTTAGTGATGGGTGGTAGGGTGGTTAGTGATGGGTGGTGGGGTGGTTAGTGATGGATCGTGGGGTGGTTAGTGAGTGATGGGTGGTGAGGTGGTTAGTGAGTGGTGGGTGGTAGGGTGGTTAGTGAGTGATGGGTGGTGGGGTGGTTAGTGATGGGTGGTGAGGTGGTTAGTGAGCGATGGGTGGTGGGGTGGTTAGTGATGGGTGGTGGGTGGTGGGGTCGTTAGTGAGTGATTGGTGGTGAGGTGGTTAGTGAGTGATGGGTGGTGGGGTGGTTAGAGAGTGATGGGTGGTGGGGTCGTTAGTGATGGGGTGGTGGGGTGGTTATTGAGTGATGGGTGGTGGGGTGGTTAGTGATGGGTGGTGAGGTGGTTAGTGAGTGATGGGTGGTGGGTGGTTAGTGATGGGTGGTGGGGTGGTTAGTGATGAGTGGTGAGAGGTGAAGTGGTTAGTGAGTGATGGGTGGTGGGTGGTTAGTGATGGGTGGTGTGGTGGTTAGTGAGGGGTGGTGGGTTGTGGGGTCGTTAGTGAGTGATGGGTGGTGGGGTGGTTAGTGATGGGTGGTGAGGTGGTTAGTGAGTGATGGGTGGTGAGGTGGTTAGTGATGGGTGGTGGGGTGGTTATTGATGGGTCGTGGGGTGGTTAGTGAGTGATGGGTGGTGAGGTGGTTAGTGATGGGTGGTGTTGTGGTTAGTGAGTGATGGGTGGTGAGGTGGTTAGTGATGGGTGGTGGGGTGGTTAGTGATGGGTGGTGGGGTGGTTAGTGAGTAATGGGTGGTGAGGTGGTTAGTGATGGGTGGTGGGGTGGTTAGTGATGGGTGGTGAGGTGGTTAGTGAGTGATGGGTGGTAGGGTGGTTAGCGAGTGATGGGTGGTGTGGTTAGTGAGCGATAGGTGGTGAGGTGGTTAGTGATGAGTGGTGGGGTGGTTAGTGAGTGATGGTTGGTGAGGTGGATAGTGAGTGATGGGTGGTGGGTGGGTAGTGAGGTGGTTAGTGAGTGATGGGTGGCGGGGAGGTTAGTGAGTGATGGGTGGTGGGGTGGTTTGTGAGTGATGGGTGATGGGGTGGTTAGTGAGTGATGGGTGGTGGGTTGGTTAGTGAGTGATGGGTGGTGGGGTGGTTAGTGAGTCATGTGTGGTGGAGTGGTTAATGATGGGTGGTGAGGTGGTTAGTGAGTGATGGGTGGTGAGGTGGTTAGTGATGGGTGGTGGGGTAGTTAGTGATGGGTGGTGAGGTGGTGAGTGGGTGATGGGTGGTAAGGTCGATAGTGATGGGTGGTGGGGTGGTTAGTGATGGGTGGTGGGGTGGTTAGGGATGGGTGGTGGGGTGGTTAGTGATAGTTGGTGGGGTGGTTAGTGAGTGATGGGTGGTGAGGTGGTTAGTGATTGGTGGTGGGGTGGTTAGTGATGGGTGATGGGTGGTTAGTGAGTGATGGGGCTTGGGGTGGTTAGTGATAGGTGGTGAGGTGGTTAGTGAGTAATGGGTGGTGAGGTGGTTAGTGATGGGTGGTGGGGTGGTTAGTGATGGGTGGTGGGGTGGTTAGTGAGTGATGGGTGGTTAGGTGGTTCGTGATGGGGCTTGGGGTGGTTAGTGATAGGTGGTGAGGTGGTTAGTGAGTGATGGGTGGTGAGGTGGTTAGTGATGGGTGGTGGGGTGGTTAGTGATGGGTGGTGGGGTGGTTAGTGAGTGATGGGTGGTTAGGTGGTTCGTGATGGGTGGTGGGGTGGTTAGTGATGGGTGGTGAGGTGATTAGTGAGTGATGGGTGGTAGGGTGGTTAGTGAGTGATGGGTGGTGTGGTTAGTGAGTGATGGGTGGTGAGGTGGTTAGTGATGAGTGGTGGGGTGGTTAGTGAGTGATGGGTGGTGAGGTGGATAGTGAGTGATGGGTGGCGGGGTGGTTAGTGAGTGATGGGTGGTGAGGTGGATAGTGAGTGATGGGTGGTGGGTGGGTAGTGAGTGATGGGTGGTGAGGTGGTTAGTGAGTGATGGGTGGTGATGTGGTTAGTGTTGGGTGGTGGGGTGGTTTAATTTGTGATGGGTGATGAGGTGGTTAGTGAGTGATGGGTGGTGGGGTGGTTAGTGATGGGTGGTGAGGTGGTTAGTGAGTGATGGGTAGTGGGGTGGTTAGTGATGGGTGGTGGGGTGGTTAATGAGTGATGGGTGGTGAGGTGGTTAGTGAGTGATGGGTGGTGGGTGGTTAGTGAGTGATAGTTGGTGGGGAGGTTATTGAGTGATGGGTGGTGGAGTGGTTAGTGATGGGTGGTGAGGTGGTTAGTGAGTGTTGGCTGGTGAGGTGGTTAGTGATAGGTGGTGGGGTGGTTAGTGATGGGTGGTGAGGTGGTTAGTGGGTGATAGGTGGTGAGGTGGTTAGTGATGGGTGATGGGGTGTTTAGTGATGGGTGGTGAGGTGGATAGTGAATGACGGGTGGTGGGTGGTTAGTGAGTAGTGGTTGGTGGGGTGGTTAGTGAGTGATGAATGGTGGGGTGGTTAGTGATGGGTGGTGAGGTGGTTAGTGAGTGATAAGTGGTGGGGTGGTTAATGATGGGTGGTGGGGTGGTTAGTGAGTGATGGGTGGTGAGGTGGTTAGTGAGTGATGGGTGGTGAGGTGGTTAGTGAGTGATGTGTGGTGGGGTGGTTAGTGAGTGATGGGTGGTGGGGTGGTTAGTGATAGGTAGTGGGGTGGTTAGTGATGGATGGTGGGGTGGTTAGTGAGTGATGGGTGGTGAGGTGGTTAGTGAGTGATGTGTGGTGGGGTGGTTAGTGAGTGATGGGTGGTGGAGTAGTTTAGTGATGGGTGGTGAGGTGGTTAGAGAGTGATGGGTGGTGGATGGTTAGTGATGGGTGGTGGGGTGGTTAGTGATGAGTGGTGAGTGGTGAAGTGGTTAGTGAGTGATGGGGGTGGGTGGTTAGTGATGGGTGGTGTGGTGGTTAGTGCGGGGTGGTGGGTGGTGGGGTCGTTAGTGAGTGATGGGTGGTGGGGTGGTTAGTGATGGGTGGTGAGGTGGTTAGTGAGTGATGGGTGGTGAGGTGGTTAGTGATGGGTGGTGGGGGGGGTTATTGATGGGTGGTGGGGTGGTGAGTGAGTGATGGGTGGTGAGGTGGTTAGTGGTGGGTGGTGGGGTGGTTAGTGATGGGTGGTGGGGTGGTTAGTGAGTGATGGGTGGTGGGGTGGTTTGTGATGGGTGGTGTGGTGGTTAGTGAGTGATGGGTGGTAAGGTGGTTAGTGATGACTGGTGGGGTGGTTAGTGAGTGATGGGTGGTGACGTGGATAGTGAGTGATGGGTGGTGGGTGGGTAGTGAGCGATGGGTGTTGAGGTGGTTAGTGAGTGATGGGCGGCGGGGTGGTTAGTGAGTGATGGGTGGTGGGGTGGTTTGTGAGTGATGGGTGGTGAGGTGGTTAGTGATGGGTGGTATGGTGGTTAGTGATGGGTGGTGAGGTGGTTAGTGGGAGATGGGTGGTGAGGTGGTTAGTGATGGGTGGTGGGGTGGTCAGTGATGGGTGGTAAGGTGGTTAGTGATTGATGGGTGGTGGGTGGTTAGTGAGTGGTGGTTGGTGGGGTGGTTAGTGAGTTAATGGGTGGTGGGGTAGTTAGTGATGGGTGGTGAGGTGGTTAGCGAGTGATGGGTGGTGGGGTGGTTAGTGATTGGTGGTGGGGTGGTTAGTGAGTGATGGGTGGTGAGGAGGTTAGTGAGTGATGGGTGGTGGGTGGTTAGTGAATGATGGTTTGTGGGATGGTTAGTGAGTGATGGGTGGTGAGGTGGTTAGTGAGTGATGGGTGGTGGGGTGGTTAGTGATGGGTGGTAGGGTGGTTAGTGATGGGTGGTGGGGTGGTTAGTGATGGATCGTGGGGTGGTTAGTGAGTGATGGGTGGTGAGGTGGTTAGTGAGTGGTGGGTGGTAGGGTGGTTAGTGAGTGATGGGTGGTGGGGTGGTTAGTGATGGGTGGTGAGGTGGTTAGTGAGCGATGGGTGGTGGGGTGGTTAGTGATGGGTGGTGGGTGGTGGGGTCGTTAGTGAGTGATTGGTGGTGAGGTGGTTAGTGAGTGATGGGTGGTGGGGTGGTTAGAGAGTGATGGGTGGTGGGGTCGTTAGTGATGGGGTGGTGGGGTGGTTATTGAGTGATGGGTGGTGGGGTGGTTAGTGATGGGTGGTGAGGTGGTTAGTGAGTGATGGGTGGTGGGTGGTTAGTGATGGGTGGTGGGGTGGTTAGTGATGAGTGGTGAGAGGTGAAGTGGTTAGTGAGTGTTGGGTGGTGGGTGGTTAGTGATGGGTGGTGTGGTGGTTAGTGAGGGGTGGTGGGTTGTGGGGTCGTTAGTGAGTGATGGGTGGTGGGGTGGTTAGTGATGGGTGGTGAGGTGGTTAGTGAGTGATGGGTGGTGAGGTGGTTAGTGATGGGTGGTGGGGTGGTTATTGATGGGTCGTGGGGTGGTTAGTGAGTGATGGGTGGTGAGGTGGTTAGTGATGGGTGGTGTTGTGGTTAGTGAGTGATGGGTGGTGAGGTGGTTAGTGATGGGTGGTGGGGTGGTTAGTGATGGGTGGTGGGGTGGTTAGTGAGTAATGGGTGGTGAGGTGGTTAGTGATGGGTGGTGGGGTGGTTAGTGATGGGTGGTGAGGTGGTTAGTGAGTGATGGGTGGTAGGGTGGTTAGCGAGTGATGGGTGGTGTGGTTAGTGAGCGATAGGTGGTGAGGTGGTTAGTGATGAGTGGTGGGGTGGTTAGTGAGTGATGGTTGGTGAGGTGGATAGTGAGTGATGGGTGGTGGGTGGGTAGTGAGGTGGTTAGTGAGTGATGGGTGGCGGGGAGGTTAGTGAGTGATGGGTGGTGGGGTGGTTTGTGAGTGATGGGTGATGGGGTGGTTAGTGAGTGATGGGTGGTGGGTTGGTTAGTGAGTGATGGGTGGTGGGGTGGTTAGTGAGTCATGTGTGGTGGAGTGGTTAATGATGGGTGGTGAGGTGGTTAGTGAGTGATGGGTGGTGAGGTGGTTAGTGATGGGTGGTGGGGTAGTTAGTGATGGGTGGTGAGGTGGTGAGTGG